>NC_086444.1:486784263-487084263 GCF_028390025.1 Pseudophryne corroboree | reverse complement strand
GTCGAATTGGGGTTGGGGGGAAGAGCCCGGCGGGGGGGGGGCGGGGGGCGGAAGGTTGTATAGGTCAGCGTAGTAGGATTTTAAGGCGGCTCTAATGGCAATGGGATCCTGAACAAGTTGATTGAGAGAATTTCTGATAGTAACAATGTTGGTTTTGGCTCTCGTGGAGCGGAGTCGTGCCGCCAGGATCTTGTCCGCCTTGTCACCCCTCTCATAAAAGGACTGGCGAAGCCACTTAAGATGCTTGGCCACCCGTGTAGTGAGAAGGAGATCAAGTTCCGCCTTGATAGTGCGAAGTTCGGACAAGACCGTCTGGTCGGAGGACGCCTTGTGTTGGGTCTCAAGTGCGTGGAGTTTAATGGAGAGCTTATTGTATTGGGAGAGGGATTGCTTTTTAGCTTTTGAGGCTAGGCTGATGAGGTGTCCCCGAAGGACAGCCTTGTGTGCCAGCCAGAGGGTGGACCTGGAGATATCGGAGGAATCATTTAAGGTGAAGTAATCTGAGATCTTATCCTGAAGATGGGACCTTATCTCGGGGTTGTGAAGGAGGGAGTCATTGAGGCGCCATGTCATGGGGCGAGGATGGGAAACCAAACCTGCTAGGTCGCAGGAGATGGGGGTGTGGTCGGACCAAATTAGTGGGTGAATATGGGCATCGCGGAGATTCAAAGCAAGATCGTGACTGAGCAGGACCATATCAATGCGGGAGTAGGAGTTATGAGGGGCAGAGTAAAAGGTATAATTGCGGGCAGAGGGATCTTTTATCCTCCAGGAGTCGTAGAGGAGTTGAGATCGCATGAGACGGAGAAGGGATCTAGAGCGGAGGGAGTCCGATGGGGAGGGAGTAAGGGAGGAGGTAGAGCGATCTGTCTGTGGGTTCAGGACGGAGTTAAAATCCCCCGCAAGTATGAGGTCGCCCTGCCGGACTCGAGTAAGGAGATTGTCTAGCCTTGTAAAGAACCGTTCCTGTCGTTGGTTAGGGGCGTAAACGTTAACCAGGGTGCATAGGTTGTTATTGAGTTTCCCCACCAGGACAAGGAATCGGCCGTCTTTGTCGGTATAAGAGTCTAGGAGTTCAAAGGTGAGGTGGCGAGCAAATAAAATCGCTACTCCCCGCTTTTTGGCTAAGTGGTCGCAGGCATGAAAGGAAACAGGGTATGGTTTACATTGCAGGGTAGGGTGAGAGTTATGCACGAAGTGAGTCTCCTGTAGGAAGATCAGATCGCCCCTATGGTGTTTAAGGGAAGCAAAGAGCTTACCTCTCTTTTGAGGGCTATTCAGGCCCTTCATGTTATGAGAGAGTACCCGGAGACCCATGGGCAAGTAACAGCGAGGTAGGCAGATTAGAAAGAGCGGAGGTGGTTGAAGGTGGAGAGGGGGGAGAGGGAGACAGAACGGAGATATATGAAGCAAGAGAGAGTGTGCTCAGAGGGGGGGGGGGAAAGAAGACCGGGAGGGGTGGGAGGGTGGTTGGTCGTCTGGCAGTAGAGGCCAGGACCGGTGGAGCTGACAAGGGGAAGGAGTACTAGGTGTTGGGGGAGCACCTAGGTCAGCGGTAGGGCACGAAGCCCTGTGGGGGCACGGCATGGGGCCCAGATCGCGGATCACGAGCCGCTCGGGAAAGGGCAGGAGGCAAGCCTCCCCCGGAGGTACCTGAGGGAGAAAGCTGGAGAGAAGACAGGAAGAGAAGACAGCTGGAGCGCCAGCCCCAAGGGGCAAAGGAGAGGGGGGGGGGAGATGGAAAGGAATAGATCAGGTATCAGCATGGTAACATTTCAGCAGGGAAACATTTGGATATTCAGATATTTAAGCATTTAAACTTTTAAACAGGGGGCAACAACAAAGCAGTTGTAAAGTAACTAAGGGGTCAAGAGATCAGGTTACGGGGAACCCTTGGTGACGCAGCTCCCCTGATGGGGGAATGCGACCAGGAATGATCGCCCTAAGTCTGTGTAGGAAGCGGTAACGTAGAGAGCTGAAAGTTCATCAGGGAACTGGAGGTGGAGCCTGGGAAGCCGCAGAGGACGGCACCGTGAACCACTCAGAGCGAGGAGATCGGAGCGAGTCCTGCTGTGTCCGTGGTGGGAGGCGTTGAGTATAGGCATCTTGGTCGGCGGCGGGGATGCCCAACCTGGAGAGGAGCGTTTGGGCCTCAGGTTGATCTCTGGCCGTGAGGAGCTTCCCTTGATGCCACACCAGGATACGGAAAGGGAAACCCCAGCGGTACTTCACATTGTGACGGGAGAGCAGGGAAGTGATGGGTTTGAAGTCCCTGCGTTTAGCTAGAGTGAGCGGAGATAAGTCCTGAAAAATCTGAAGCGGGGTGTTTTGGAAAGTCACAGACCCTAGCCGTCGGGCCTCCCTCATGACGGCCTCCTTCGCAGTGAAGTAATGCAGTCGGAGAATGACATCTCTGGGCTGGGAGGAGTCCTGAGAGCGAGGCCGCAAAGCTCGATGAGCTCGGTCCAGGAGGAGATGTTCCTCTGGGGTGTCAGGCGACAGGTGTGCGATGAGGCGTTTGAGGTAGAGATCAAGATGAGTCGCCTCGACCTCCTCGGGGATACCCCGGCCTCAGGTTATTTCTCCTCGCTCTATTGTCCTGGTCCTCATGCTCCTCCCGGAGGTGGGCAACATCTTGGCGGAGTTGATGAAAATCGGTATCTACCGTTTGCTGGAACGACACCACCTCCTCCACTCTTTGTTCAAGTTGGTCGGTTCTGGAGCCGATATCGGCAATATCGGATTTCAGGGAGTGGAGAGCCTGGACCGAGGACTTAATGTCCCACATCTCCTTAAGGAGGGAGAGAAAGTCCTTGCGGGTGAGGGGTGTGAGATCGTCATCCTCGGCCTCCGATTCGGAAGGACCCTGGGAGGGCCCGGGATTATCAGGCCTGTTTGCGGCTGGGGTGCTTTTTTTGGTTAGGAATGGTGTGAGGTCGGACCCCTGAGATTTTTTGTTACCCCTGGTCATCTTGAGGGCATGCGAGAGTAGGTGGGTAGCAGGGTAGGAGATGGATGTGGCGCCCCAGCAGTATGGCTCAGGACCGGGGAAGGTAAATCGAGGGCTTTAAGGAGGCATCATGTTGTGGTCAGCCGAGCCCGGCAGATGGAGCCCGTCCAGGGAGGCTCAAGAGAGCAGGGGGGACCACCTGGCCCTGGGGTGGAAGCGGGTAATCAGAGGTCGTAGGCGGGGGGATTTGTATTTGGTCTCCACCGTTCAGGGGCCATGGGGACGCGTCTCGGGCACAGACCAGCCAGTGACCGGGGCAGCACCGCGGCCGGGCCCCAGCGGGGGGAGAGGTCTGCAGACCGCTATGAGGACGACCCTCGGGTGAGCCCCAGTATATGCTCCAGTGTACTGTAAGTACTTTGCAGAGAGAGGAGATTGTGGTCCTGAAGGCCCACAAAATGGCCGCCGCTGGCACAGGCTGCAGGGAGCTGGAAGATGTGAGCGGGTTGTGCTGGGGCTCCCCAGGAGGGCCTCCGGCATCTGGTGGTACCAGGGATCGCGGGGCCGAAAGCTGGTATGCCTGGGGGAGAGAGGAGGGATCCGTCGGGTGCCCGCGGGAGCTTTCCGGGCGTGTATGTCAGGTCCGGAGGTCCCGGGCGGGCCGTCACGGCAATCAAGGCACCGGCGCAGGATCAGGGAACAGGCATCAGCCCTCCGCAGCGCACGGGACTGGATCGCGAGTCAGGGGCCGCAGATGGAGGTACGTACCCCACACGTCTCGGAGTCAGATCTCCGTCCCGGGTCTTCCCGGCCGTAGGGTCTGCCGTCCGGGCTCCGGCGGCCTCCGGGGTTACGAGCGTCACTCACACCGCGGGCTCCGGGGGATGTCCTCTCTCCGAGCTGCCCTCTTTCTTCAGGTGCGGGAGAGGGGGGACACGGGGAGGATGTCGAGGAGGCGGTGGAGCTCGGTGGAACGTCGGTCCCGTCTCGTCACCGCGGCCCGGATCCGAAATTGAGCCCCAGGCTTCAGGCCGGGGGGAGGCCGCAATCCGCAGGAGTGCTTAGAAGCACTCCCCGACTCCGCGGGTCCCCCACGGCAGCTGCAGAGAGGTACCAGGAATTGCTGTGAGGGGTTTGAGGCGGTCTGGTGGTGGTCGGGTAAAGGAGAGGGTGGTAATAGGGATTAAATGTTGAGGAGCTGGGAAAAGTACGACCACTCTCCAGGACAGCCAGGCCACGCCCCAGCATTCGTGTTTTTTTGCTAATTTTTCGTCCGGGAATGACGTTTGCATTCGCGTTTAGGTTGTTTTTACATGATTTTTTTCAAAGTACAACGCGGCAGTGTTTTTTCACAACCACGGCCGCATTTTCAGTTTTAGTTTTGATTTTGATCCTCGTTCGTGATTGGTTGTGTTTCCAATGTAGGAGTGTCTGTGCGCAACCATATAAATATGCCCCAAACCATCCGCACCTCGTGGGTTTAGTCAGTGGGGAGGAGGGATGTTGTGCTGTGGAGGTTGGTAAATAGTTGTTTTGGTGAGGAGTTTGGTTTGCGATTTCTGAGTGTAGTATTGTGTTTGTCATTCTTGTAGTCCTTGTTTTTTATGTATTGTCTTATTTTTTGTCCTAGTTTTTATTTATTTATAGTCCCTTGTCAGTGTGTGTGTGTGTGTGTGTGTGTGTGTGTGTGTGTGTGTGTGTGTGTTGTGCAGTGGTAGTGGAGGAGTGTGTTGTTTGTGGGGGGTTTTCTGTGTTAGTTGTTTAAACACAATTATGTGTGAGTCAGCGGTGGGTGAGGTGAGTGAGGTGGAGGGTGTGAGTGAGGGGGAGGAGGTTGGTCAGGTTAAGGAGGTGAGTGAGAGTGACGTTAGTGAGGTGGAGGAGGTGGGTGAGGTTGCACCAGCAGCCTCAAGTGACAGTGACAGTCAGACAGCTCTGCAGCCATGCACCACTACTAAGACTGGGCGAAATGTAAAATTTAGTTATGCCGAAAATGTGTCATTGGTGCGGGAGCTGATGAAGTATCAGCGGCAGCTATTTGGGCCTGAGTCCACGGAAGAAGACGGTGTTGTGGGCGAAAGTAGTTTCTGCTGTAAATAGTGAGGGGCTGGTCAAGCGGGCGGAGGACACGTGCCGCAAGCGGTACTATGACATAAAGCGCCGTGTCAAGTCCAAAATGGCAAAAGAAGGCGAAGTCGGCATGCAAAACTGGGGGTGGTCAGCCCTTTATTGCAAGATATCTGAACTATGAGGAGCCCATGCGGAGTTTAATACCTCCTGAAGTTGTGCAAGCAACCCATGTCCGGGATTCAAATCGGCCCAAGTAGGTTGGTGAGAATGTTTTTATTTTTTCTTATGTTTTTTATTTTTGTGTTTCTTATTGTGTGTCATGTGACGTTGCACATTAATCCTATCTCCAAGTGGGTTTTTTGGGGGGAATTGTTGCACATTTTTAACACCAAAGTCAATGTAACATAGTTCTTTATGGTATGTCATGTTGTTTGGTCAGATTTCCTCTTCCATGTGTTTGTTGGCTTGGTATGTCATTGAAGTGTACAGCAGTAATTGTGTTCTTTATCTTGTGATTAATTGTTATCGTTGTGTTTTTGATGTATTTGACAAGTTAGCCATGTGCAATGGTCACTAAACAGTGGTTGACATGTTATAGGCTGGAGTAGTGCTAAGTCACTTTGCAACCAGTTATATGTGTAATTTCATTGGTACAGAATGTATTCATGTTGAAGATCATCCAATTTTTTTGGGCCCATTCAGAGGAAGTGACCAATTTCTGTATTATATTGTAAATTAATGACATTAGATGTTCAAATCTAGTTGTGTAGTTGTGTGTGTTTTGGCTTGTTAGAGTATGTATTTGTAATTGTGACCGATGTTTGTGTGCTGTCCATAATTTCCAGTGTAGCACTTCCCATATTGCATCTGTGTTTTCTCTTTTATTTTGGATTTTGCACACATTAAACTGAGTCAATTTTTAAACTTGTAATGTTTATCAAAATAATGGTTTGCTTTAACAACAAAAGCATTACTAATGTACAATTATACATTATATCCTTATTTTCAGTGTTGGAAAAAGAGCTCTACTGCTCGTCCAGCAGTCGGTCCCATGAGATCTGAGGATGATGACGCTGCGGAAGCAGGTAAAGTGTCCACTGTAGTACAGGTTAACTTTGTTAAGGTATGGCCATACCAATTTTTCCTTTTACAATAATAGGTCCCTCAACAGAAGTCTTGAGCAGCAGAAGGCGGCCGCCTGAACCCCTACAAAGAAGGACACATGTGCCAACAAGAAAGTACGGTCTGATGGCCACTCCCAACACAGCAGGCTACCCCGCCACGAATATTGTCTGCAGTTTCTTTGGTACCACCACTGCAAATTTTGGACACACCTCCAAGATGCAAACCACACTCTCCTCATCTGGATGGTGAGTAAGAATCTGAAACCAATAAATATATTAGTCATCTCATAAAAATACACTACATTCTTAAATAAGTGTACAAGCTGCAAAATCAGTCCGACTTACCGAGGTGACAAAAACATCAAATGGAACCCAAGCCAAAATGCCTTGTCTACTTCCAGTAAAGATATGTATGTCCACTTCAGCCATACAGTAGCAGATTGTCAGTAAGATGCGGCAACATAAATACATGTTTAAGCTTCTCAAATAGTACGGTTTGAAAACTCAGTTTAAGATGTGTGTTTTAACTTACATTGCCCCCAACATACAAAAAATGTGTTCCCAATTTGGTTAACACACTACAAGGCAAATCATTATGTGGTTACTGGTGTTCTTACGGTGCAGTTTGTCTGATCTACCAAAAAACTCATGTGCTTCCATTCACAATGAAGTAACCACACACATTTGCCAGAAACAGGCATATGTATATGTATCAATTCTGAGTGATGATGTTGCTATGCTGGATATATGAAAACAACATTCAAATGTCTGTGTCCCATGAATCTTGCTTTTGAACAATGTAAAAAAACATATGGATAACTAACATCTAAATTTTTTCTTCAACAGATTCTAGTACTGGAACCAGCATCCCTACACAACCACATCAATGCAGTGACATGGAGGACACAATCACTCTACAAATGCAGCCAGTATTAGAAGGAAACAGCCTCCCAGCACCTGTGAGTACACCACCACAGCAAAACACACCACCACCACAACACAGCCCAACAACACCATTAGCACAAGGCCCTGATCAAGTATTTTGGGACAGTTGGGCTACCCAGCAGGCCACTAATCAGGATTGCCTGCGTAGGCAGACCCAAATTTTTTCTAGCCTACCATCTCACCTCAGAAGTATCAGCAGAAATATCAGCCGCCAAAATGAACCAACCCCCAGAATTGCAAATACCATGGAAATCATGTGTGCAGACATTACACATGTCATGGGCAACTTACAACGCATAATGGAAGAACAGCACAGACAACAGCAAAACTATATCAACATTTAAGAAAACAATCAAATGATAAATGAATCTATCACCAGAATTTTAGAAAATCAAAATGCTGCAACACGTGAACTCAATGCCACCCTCACTAACCTCAATGAAACACTCAGATCCCAGCACCAACAGCAACCAAGCAGCAGTTCAGGAACGAATACTCCAATTATTTCGCCTGTGTTCTCACCACCAAGGTGCTCCATCAGAGCACGCCAACACGACAGTGGTAAAGGCAAAGGCCAGTCCAACCAGCCAGGCCAAAAAAATTAAAAATTATACATCACAAATTCTGTTATGAGAAGAAAAGAAACTCAATTAGTTTTTTTTTTCCTGCATATATATACACCACTTTGCACCCTGCAAATTTTTTCAACTTCATTAATTAGCAATGTAAAAATCTAATTTTTTGTTGCCAAGCAAATATTCTTGAACTGTTTTTTTTTGGGTGAGGAGGGAAATGTTCTTTGAGCTGCACATTGATCTTAGCCTGCAGAAATAACTGCACTATACTTGATTCCAATAATGATTCTTTCTGGATTCCAATCAATCTAAGCTCCTGCAGCCATACTAATTGGCAGCCAATAAGAATGTCTTTAGCCTGCAGAATTAAGACAAGTATATTTGATTCCAATAATGATTCTTTCTAGATTCCAATCAATCTAAGCTCCTGCAGCCATACTAATTGGCAGCCAGCCATATTATTCAATGACCAATACTACTTACATTGCGAATGCAAACTCTTTAAAATGTATTATATATTGGACATGACACTAAGAACACTATTGTGTGTGTAAATATTGTCCTTCAATTTTAGAATACACAGTTGAACATTATGGTTCAAAATGAAGGACATTACTGTTCTAACATTTTTGCATGTGGCAAAAATAATAAATGTGAATCTGAAACATGAGGCACAACCAAAGATTTTTTTTTTACAAAAACAAACATGAAAGTGGGTAATAATATGTTGTAAACTGTGTATTGTGTTCAAAAACAGAAAGTTTTCTTCAGCAAAACCAAAAAAATAAAAAAAATTGTATGAGACTACGTTTGTGTTCCTTAAATCAAATGGCTAAGTTAATAAATGTGTGTAAGTGTTGCATTAGTAAGTAACACACATTTTGAAAGTAAATTATATCATTTTTGGCAGGTTTTTAATCATTAAAGTAAATCACTTTTTAAGTTTATGAATATTGAACCCCAATTCAGACATGTGACTCTGATTCTGATGTATGGACAATTTCAAACAACACAATACACATGCTGCATTTAAAAACATATAGCAAGGGTATGTTTGTATGTCTAAAGGAGATAGACACATTCCGAGTAAAGGTTTTTAACACATAGATTAGCTGACCAAATTTAGCCTTACACAATAAATGAAAGATGCAAAACATACTTACCTTAAAAATGTGTATTTATGAGGTGTTGCCTTACCTGCCTCCCTACATCTGTACTCCAAGTGTCGCCAGATGACTCTAATTCCTCTGCTTGGTGGCTGCTTTCTTCATCCTCCTCGTCATCATCAACATGTGGCAGATCTTGTTGCAAACACATGTTATGAAGAGAGCAGCAGCAGAACACAATTTGAGTCACCTTCAAGGGACTATACAACAAAAGCCCAGCAGACTTATCCAGACACCGAAACCTCGCTTTCAGCACCCCAAAACATCTTTCTATCACATTCCGCGTGGACTTATGTGCATTATTGTAATTGTGTCCAGCAGGGGAATCAGGTTGGGACAATGGAGTTAGAAGCCAAGAGAAACAGCCATATCCTCCATCACCTGAAAGACAGATATAGTAACGTACTTAATGTTAACATACAACAACACATGAGTAACACAGTGCTTTTTTATTTAGTATACCAAGCCCAAAACAATTCAAATTACATACCCAGCAGCTATCCATCTGGCATTTGTCCATCCTCAAACTTATCACAGAGGGATGACTGACTGAGGATGAAGGAGTCATGGCAGCCCCCAGGGTAACCAGCAACAACACTCATTATTTTTAGATTTGCATCACAAACCACCTGCACATTTGTTGAGTGGTCTAGATGATGATTTGTATAGATGTGCTGCCTGCCCCTAGGTGGTCTCAGCTGAATGTGTGTGTTTAATCTATGGCTCCCAGCACATTGGGCATGCCAGCAAGCTCATAGAAAGCTACCCTGACAGCATGCCAATGAGACTCTTGGGTTGGGAAGCAGATTGAGGCATCGATGTGGGGCTGCAAAACATCCAACACCTGTGTGTATATTTGTTAAAAAATAAAAAATGTGAGTTAATGACATAACATCATCACTGGACACTGAGACTAATTATAACATCAAAGAAACAGAGGAGGTTGTTAGGTATACGACACCTGTGTCAGTATTCTTGAAAAGGTGGGCTGTGAGTTTCCAATGACATCCCCAGACACAGCCTGAAAGCTCCCAGTAGCCATAAAGTGCAGGCCTGAGACAGGGCGAGAGCGTGCTGTCTCAGGGTCTAGGCCCAGTTTGACAAGATCATGCAGGCGGAAAATGTTGTTACTATTTAGACGGAACATCTGTATGACCCTGTCATCGGACAATGCGTTCAAGTTTAAATGCCCCCTAAAAAAATGAGGCCTCCGCGGAACCTGTACAACCTGCTGACCATGATCAGTTTCTTGGCCCTGGTTACTTACAGGCTGATGTCTGAGTCTGAGGAATCCCACAGCACACAAAAGATCACTGCACCATACTCCAGCAGCCATTACTGAGTGTAGGTTGTTTGATTTGGGCCTAAGTTCCTTTTATAGGCATCCTAATTCAGGTGTGATTGATTTTGGAGTTGCAACACATGTAAATACACCAGAAAGAAGCAGGTCTATAGTTTTCCTGCTTTTTTTTATGAATCGCAAAAAAATATGGCCGCAATTGAGCAACCAGAGACTAGCACCCAAATACAAATGAATAGTAAATGACCGTGTTGTATGAACAAACATCCGCGTTTGGCCGATGGTCTATTCATTCGTATTTCTGAACTTAGCCGTGAAAACCATTACGAATTGCACCAACACTGCCGAGATTTGTGCTTGGTAAATTCCCGTGTTGGGACTTAGAAAAAAAAACACAAATCGGACAAACACAAAATTTTAGTAAATAATATCCCCATAACTCTACCTTTTATTTGTAAGCTATTTTAATTATACTGATGTAGTAGTTAGTAGAGATGAGCAGTTCAGATTTGACTCTGTTTGCTCAGGTCTCAAAATGAATCGAAACATCTTTCTGTCACAGTATATCTAAGATTAATGAAATGACATTTTACATTGTTTTCAGATACAAACTTGATAAAATATGGTGAAAAGAGTCAAAAACAAACTCATCTCTAGTACTTATTATATAACAGTGGAATATATTCCACTGGTATATAATTTAATTCTCTATTCCTGTCCAAACATAAAAATATTTAATTGTCATTATTCCAGTGCTTATGCTGGTAGTGACTTTATGTGCACAGGTTTTGTCTACAAATGTATTACCTTATTCTCTTATACTTCTGTTGCCTAAGGGTGTGTACACACGGTAAGATCCTTGCTATGTTCGATTTTTACTTGCGATTTCCCTTGAACTCCCCGGAGCCCAGATAGGACAGATTTTGACTAACTTTTCTTGAGATATGGACTATGTGTGCTTACGATTTTGGCTCATGTGAGATTTTGGCTTATGTGAGATGTCATTGACATGTGAGATGAACTAGGTAGTACACCGATCTAGCAAGGATTGACTTGCCTGCACAGTCTATCTTTTTTTGCGATGCCGACCTGGCGGGGCCGCGCATCGGGATCGCAAGGTGACTTTCACCTTGCGATTTGCACTAACTTTTCTTGCGATTTTGACTATATAGTCAAAATCTCAAGAAAAAATCTCACCGTGTGTACACACCTTTAGACTACTGACCTTCCCATTGGATTTGTCTCACTAAAACTTTAGGAAGTATATGAAATATTTGAGGTTTTTATTATTTAACTTAAAGAAACTCATTTTTATTGTTATTACCTTATAATACTACATGCTACATCAATTAAAATAGAATAATGTTTTTTTAAAAGCTTTGTCAGAAATGAAGCTCAACCCTTTCTAACAGTACATGTTATTGAATTGTCTGTATATTTCTGAAACATAATTTTATCTTTACTAGCTCACAATATTTCTTCCTTTATCAGAGTTTTGTTATACTGTATGTATCAACTGTTGAATTTTTCAACTGTTGAAACTTTAAAAATGGATTCTGTATTTTTAATGCACATTTTCTTCTGTTGTTTCTGCATTTATTTCCACCCACTGAGACTTCCTGCTACCACTTACTATTCTTCTCATCAAATCTTAATTTTTTTCTCCAGATATTTTTTTAGATGGTTTCTTAAGCCCCAACAAATGCACACTAAAAAAGACTTACAAATGAGGAACATGTATTACTCCAGTGCTGTTTAAACAACTATTGTGCTTATTGCCATAACATAAATAGCTAAAGAGAAACAAAGATATAACTGAAACACTGTGTACACAAAAAAAATCTATTTCAAATGAGTAAATGTCAAATAAAAAAATCTATAGGACATCATCTATAAACAAATAATAAAATAAGAGGGATTTCATATTATAGTCATACTGTAGAAGCACAATATTGTTATATGTATAAAAAAAGCTACATTTACCAACTGCAACCTAATTGTTAGACATTTATGAAATGTCCAAAATTGCAACATCATAACTCACACATTAAAACAAGCCACTTCAACAAGGGAATGGATAAACAGGACACAGTTGAAATAGAAAATAGATAATTACTGTACTGTTATATACAAGTTGCATGACTAATAGAACTTGACTCATTCTAGACAGAATAGAGGAAAGTGAAACATCAAGAGTGGTGAAGTCATTGGATAAAAAAAATTTGATCAAAGAAAAACATGGCAAATCAAAATTCATAATAAAAATGTATAGAAAAACAGTAGAATATTTCTAAACAGGGAATATTTCATAGGTAGTAATAAAAATGACAGACTACTAATTTTAAAGAAAATAGACAATTGGTGTTGATAGTATAAAGCCATTATACTTTTGTTTGTAGCATTTGATTTGTGAGTACTGCTCTAGTCATATTACACTTTCTTAACATTACATAGACTATAAAGCTGACAAGTACCTTTTTAAAAACACAAAAACAGGATAGCATCAATGTTTTTCTTTAATTTTTCTTTCTTTTTTTTCTTTTTTTTATCCTATTCACTTACAACATTCAGATTTTTTCTTGTTTTTCTCTTTTTTTTTATTTATTTTTCAAAAATATTAACACAACATGTTTTTAGCACTTCAGGTACAAATTGCCTTTATTAGGATTTATTTAAAAAATATTAACACAACCTGTTTTTAGCACTTCAGGTACAAATTGCCTTTATTAGGATTTATTTCAAAAATATTAACACAACATGTTTTTAGCACTTCAGGTACAAATTGCCTTTATTGGGATTTAAGTGACTTTTATAAGGTGACTGATGAATTATCCATTTTTGCCATTGCTGTTATGGCAGCCTCAGAAGAGAAAAGTTATATACTTTTTTTTTAACTGTAAGTGTGTTGTGTATGTATTAGATATAGACTTTCTTTTTTTATATGTAAGCACTGATACTGTCATTCTTTTAACAGTGTGCCGAAATTGGGACACTATTGCTAGATTTCCCATTATTTTCTCTTTGTTTTCATAATAAGATCAGATATTTTTTTTCTTCAAAATCAGTTATGATGTAGTAATGAATAACTATATAAATAAAAACACCAATACACCAAATTCCTTTACCAATATAGGCCTAAAATACTGATTTTACATCTCTTAGCTTAAATACTCATCCCTGATATAGGTTTTCATTGCAACACTTATCTTTGTTAAAGTAACTCCTTTTTGCAAAAAAAATAATCAGTTTACCCAACTTATTGTTTTTAGTTGCAAAAGCTTTAAAAAAAAACATAAAATTATGTGATTTACATTTGTCTTTTGATGAGTGCAACATTTACACAATAACAACCAGCATTTTTAGCCTACATAAAGTATACTCTTTTAATGATTGACCATGTGCTGTCTGTCACACATCTTTAAGTAAGTAATCATGTCCAAACACTTATTTGGATGTATTCATGTTTTTCCTACAAATTTAATGATAATGATAACACACAGACTTGATATATATAAAAAAATCTGCGCATTAATTAGTGATGAGCTTGTTCGGTTCTTCGGAAACCGAACCCCCCCGAACTTCACCCATTTTACATGGGTCCGAGGCATACTCGGATTCTCCCGTATGGCTCGGTTAACCCGAGCGCGCCCGAACGTCATCATCCCGCTGTCGGATTCTCGCGAGATTCGGATTCAATATAAGCAGCCGCGCGTCGCCGCCATTTTCACTCGTGCATTGGAAATGTTAGGGAGAGGACGTGGCTGGCGTCCTCTCCGTTTATTAATGTTGATGCAAATATTTGTGCTTATTGCTTAATTGTGGGGACTGGGGAGCAGCTGTATTATATAGGAGGAGTACAGTGCAGAGTTTTGCTGACAGTGACCACCAGTATACGTTGTCTGCCTGAAAAACACTCCATATCTGTGCTCAGTGTGCTGCATATATCTGTGCTCACACTGCTTTATTGTGGGCACTGGGGACCACCAGTATATTATATAGGAGTAGTACAGTGCAGAGTTTTGCTGACAGTGACCACCAGTATGCGTTGTCTGCCTGAAAAACACTCCATATCTGTGCTCAGTGTGCTGCATATATCTGTGCTCACACTGCTTTATTGTGGGGACTGGGGACCAGCAGTATTATATAGGAAGAGTACAGTGCAGAGTTTTGCTGACCAGTGACCACCAGTATACGTTGTCTGCCTGAAAAACACTCCATATCTGTGCTCAGTGTGCTGCATATATCTGTGCTCACACTGCTTTATTGTGGGGACTGGGGACCAGCCGTATTATATAGGAGGAGTACAGTGCAGAGTTTTGCTGACAGTGACCACCAGTATATATAGCAGTACGGTACGGAAGGCCACTGCTCTACATACCACTGTGTCGTCAAGTATACTATCCATCTAGATTCTATACCTGTGGTGCATTTTAGTTTTGCAGTTTGCTGACAGTGACCACCAGTATATATAGCAGTATGGTACGGAAGGCCACTGCTCTACCTACCTCTGTGTCATCAAGTATACTATCCATCTAGATTCTATACCTGTGGTGCATTTTAGTTTTGCAGTTTGCTGACAGTGACCACCAGTATATATAGCAGTACGGTACGGAAGGCCACTGCTCTACCTACCACTGTGTCATCAAGTATACTATCCATCTAGATTCTATACCTGTGGTGCATTTTAGTTTTGCATTTTGGTGACAGTGACCACCAGTATACATAGCAGTACGGTACGGAAGGCCACTGCTCTACCTACCTCTGTGTCGTCAAGTATACTATCCATCTAGATTCTATACCTGTGGTGCATTTTAGTTTTGCAGTTTGCTGACAGTGACCACCAGTATATATAGCAGTACGGTACGGAAGGCCACTGCTGTACCTACCTCTGTGTCGTCAAGTATACTATCCATCTAGATTCTATACCTGTGGTGCATTTTAGTTTTGCAGTTTGCTGACAGTGACCACCAGTATATATAGCAGTACGGTACGGAAGGCCACTGCTCTACCTACCTCTGTGTCGTCAAGTATACTATCCATCCATACCTGTGGTGCATTTCAGTTGTGTGCAGTATATATAGTAGTAGGCCATTGCTATTGATACTGGCATATAATTCCACACATTAAAAAATGGAGAACAAAAATGTGGAGGTTAAAATAGGGAAAGATCAAGATCCACTTCCACCTCGTGCTGAAGCTGCTGCCACTAGTCATGGCCGAGACGATGAAATGCCATCAACGTCGTCTGCCAAGGCCGATGCCCAATGTCATAGTAGAGAGCATGTAAAATCAAAAAAACAAAAGTTCAGTAAAATGACCCAAAAATCTAAACTGAAAGCGTCTGATGAGAAGCGTAAACTTGCCAATATGCCATTTACGACACGGAGTGGCAAGGAACGGCTGAGGCCCTGGCCTATGTTCATGGCTAGTGGTTCAGCTTCACATGAGGATGGAAGCACTCATCCTCTCGCTAGAAAACTGCAGTGCCACTCCTAGATGGGCCAGGTGTTTGTGTCGGCCACTTGGGTCGCTTAGCTTAGTCACACAGCTACCTCATTGCGCCTCTTTTTTTCTTTGCATCATGTGCTGTTTGGGGACTATTTTTTTGAAGTGCCATCCTGTCTGACACTGCAGTGCCACTCCTAGATGGGCCAGGTGTTTGTGTCGGCCACTTGGGTCGCTTAGCTTAGTCACACAGCTACCTCATTGCGCCTCTTTTTTTCTCTGCATCATGTGCTCTTTGGGGACTATTTTTTTGAAGTGCCATCCTGTCTGACACTGCAGTGCCACTCCTAGATGGGCCAGGTGTTTGTGTCGGCCACTTGTGTCGCTTAGCTTAGTCACACAGCGACCTTGGTGCCCCTTTTTTTTTTCTTTGCATCTTGTGCTGTTTCTGGACTATTTTTTTGAAGTGCCATCCTGCCTGACACTGCAGTGCCACTCCTAGATGGGCCAGGTGTTTGTGTCGGCCACTTGGGTCGCTTAGCTTAGTCACACAGCTACCTCATTGCGCCTCTTTTTTTCTTTGCATCATGTGCTGTTTGGGGACTATTTTTTTGAAGTGCCATCTTGTCTGACACTGCAGTGCCACTCCTAGATGGGCCAGGTGTTTGCGTTGGCCACTTGGGTCGCTTAGCTTAGTCACACAGCTACCTCATTGCGCCTCTTTTTTTCTCTGCATCATGTGCTGTTTGGGGACTATTTTTTTTAAGTGCCATCCTGTCTGACACTGTAGTGCCACTCCTAGATGGGCCAGGTGTTTGTGTCGGCCACTTGTGCCGCTTAGCTTAGTCACACAGCGACCTTGGTGCACCTCTTTTTTTCTCTGCATCATGTGCTGTTTGGGGACTATTTTTTTGAAGTGCCATCCTGCCTGACACTGCAGTGCCACTCCTAGATGGGCCAGGTGTTTGTGTCAGCCACTTGTGTCGCTTAGCATAGCCATCCAGCGACCTCGGTGCAAATTTTAGGACTAAAAATAATATTGTGAGGTGTTCAGAATAGACTGAAAATTTGTGTAAATTATGGTTATTGAGGTTAATAATACTATGGGATCAAAATGACCCCTTAAATTCTATGATTTAAGCTGTTTTTGAGGGTTTTTTGTAAAAAAAACACCTGAATCCAAAACACACCCGAATCCGACAAAAAAATTTCAGGGAGGTTTTGGCAAAACGCGTCCGAATCCAAAACACGGCCGCGGAACCGAATCCAAAACCAAAACACAAAACCCGAAAAATTTCCGGTACACATCACTAGTATTAATAGGCTTGCCATAATATCCCTTTAATCCGGGACACTTATGATTTACGCAGGTTCTGTGACTGATTAATACCAGGCGAAATGCATGATTGAATTTAGCCAGCCACAGAACCTGTGTAAATCATAGGTGTCCCAAAGTAAAGTTATGTTATGGAAAGTCAACACCTTCATCCATTGAGCAGGATCAAAATAATTTTTGTTAGATCTATGAACACAATACTATAAAATTCACTGCAGAGATTGGTAAAGTATGCTTTTTTGATGGCCTACATATCAATAAACAAAGGTCTTAAGTGCAAACAATTTTTTTTATAGGTCTTTATTTCCATCCTTAGGTTTTCTCCAGCCTACCTAAAAGTAAGGTAACTTGCTGGGTACACACCTATACAATTGTCTGCCCGTTCTAACAACCTTGGGCGAACAGCTGTTGGATTGTATAGGTGTGTACACTGTCCCGACTCATGTGCTACGCTCGATAAATGGCTAAAAACACTCTGCAATGCTCGGACTCAGTTGATCAAATCTTATGTGCCGTTTAATATTCATCCGACTGGGCGGGCCCATATCGGAACAAAAGTGCAGCGTGTACGCACTTTCGAGCAATATGCTTGCCGTTCTTGCAATAATACACCTTCAGCAGGGGCACCCAGGTGGGCGTTTGCTAGCTGCGTGGTCTCTCCTGCAGCACTGCATGTAAACACTATCTTGTCTACCGTTTTTGTGGCGACCATTTCCATGTCAACCTTTTGACCCTGTCGACCTTTTGACCCTATCAACCTAATTCATGTCTACCATTAGTGGTAGATCAATTGACTGCAGGCATTTTTAGTGTAGATCTAATAAGCCACAACCATTTAATAGGGGTTGGGTATGGGATGCCAGCAGTCAGAATACTGACAGCAGCATCCCGACCACCATAATCCTGACATTTTGAATAAAATTAATTAACCCTACCACTTAACCTTCCTCTATCCCTCCCTCCCAGCAGCCTAAGCCTAACCCTCCCTGGCATACTAACATTCAGGATGCTGGTTGTCAGTATTCCGGTGTCTGCATTCTCACAAGTGTTGGGATTCCAGTGCCGTTATTCTGAACGCCGGCATCCTGTCCACTGGGATGCCAGCTACATCCCTTTAATTGTATATGTATACATACATATATACGCACAGACATATTGTGTTCCATCCCCCATCTGTAAATTCATTACTGACCCCCTTCCTCAATATGTACTGTGTTTTCCTTATTATGCTGTTTACAAGTGCAAACCATCCATCGGGCTATAAGACCTGTACTGTCTGAGGTCCAGCAGAAATCCATATGGGTTACTTACCTTAAGCTGTTTTCTTGTTTTTCCTTTGGCATTGTTAGGTTCCTCTTAAAGGTGGCAGCAGCATTACAGCAACACTGCTGGGTGCAGACATGTAGTCAGGTGGTGCTTGCTGCTGGAGAGCCAGGATCCAGGGGTCTGGAGGAGGTGCATCAGGGCTATGAGGAGGTCCGTAGGGGTGCCCCTCTGGAGACAGAGGGGGAGATTCAATTCGACGACTAGTTGCTAATTCCGCTAGTTGACTTAATTTTTGTCGACAAAAGGAATTCCCACCAATTCAATTGTCACCAATTTGACTGTTTAGTCGGCAATGTTCGGTTAAAGTCGGCGATGTATATACAATTCGCGACAATTTGATCTCCCTATAGCAGGGGTGGGGAACCTCAGGCCCGAGGGCCGTATAAGGCCCGCAAAGCCACTTGATCCGGCCCTCCCAGGCTCACCTAACCAAGGGAGATGCCGGGCGCCCGCTGAGATTTTGTTACTAGCGGGCGCCCGGCTTCTTCCCCTCAGCAGCAGCCGAAGGCAGGAGCTCACTCCTGAGCTCCGGCTTCCGGCTATGGCAGTGTGCGTGTTCTGAGGAGCGGGCAGCCAGGCAGAGGGCAAGGGTACGGAAGCAGGAGCGGGGCTGGTGAGTACTGTGTTTTTTCTTTCTTTTAATGTGTGTGTATAAGTGGCGCTACTAGGGGTCATATCTAATGGGGGGCATATCTACTGGGGGCAGGCTAATTTTTAAGTTGATAATTTTTATATGGTCCCCGAAGGATTTTATAAATATCCAAATGGCCCTTGGTAGAAAAAAGGTTCCCCACCCCTGCCCTATAGGTTATAATGGTCGGACCAATTCAATGAACTTGCGGGTGGGGAGAGAGTTTGAATTCCCGACAATTTTAGACTCAAACTCTCCCTTTTTTTCTCTCATCCCCCAAGGGGTGAGAGTTTTTCTGATTTTCGATTTTTATGGAAGATTTTAATTGTGTTATGCCTTAGATAGTCCCTAACTCTCAAACAAACTACTTTCTACCCCCCTGGCTTAGTTTGAAAGTGGGTTTTCCCTCCCCCTTTTTAGTTGTGTCAAATTACATATGTAGCTGCAGAAGAGGCTTTCCAGCTGAAGAGGGAGGATTGCTAGACCAGTAGTGAGGAGAATTCTGAAGAGCACCTGTTCCAGCCCTGATCTTTTTGGAGTGTGGTTTTGTATAGTTTGCAGTTTTGTTTACAGTTCTGTTTTCACATTATTGCTGTGGAGTTTTTCCCAGATTCTGTGTGGGTGTTTATGTTTGCAGCCTATGCCAGTGAATCCAGAAGGCAATGGCTGGAGGAGCATAGTGCTGATAATATAACACCAAACACCAACCTGCAGCCAGCCCGTATCCCCCGGCCTCGTTTTTATCCTGAAAGACGTTTGCTAGATGGGATTAAAAAAAACACCATGGCATACAAGTGCATCAAGAAAACATGGTCTAACCCCCATGCACTGCATTACAAACTAGGCGTGGCACCAAGCTGGGGGGAAAAAAACATGTCATACAAATGCAGCTGGAAAATATGGTCAAACCCAATGTCCAGAATTCACAACTACACGTGCCACCAAACTGGAAATTAGAAAACATGGCATACAAATGCTGCAAGAAAACATGCTGAAATCACAATGCACAGCATTTACATGTAGACATGGGACCAAACTGATTAAAAAAAAACACCATGGCATACAAGTGCATCAAGAAAACATGGTCTAACCCTCATGCACTGCATTACAAACTAGGCGTGGCACCAAGCAGGGGAGGGGGGGAAACCCATACAAAATGCAGCCAGAAAACATGGTCAAACCCACACCAAAAAAAACATTAATAAAAAACATTTATTTAAATCAAATGATAATATAACACATTTCTACTGCTGGCATGTATATTTCTTCTGCAGGCAGACAACAACTACTTACATACACATGTCCTACACAAGATCATCAAGAACATAATTTAAGAAAAACCACACAGATCTCCAGCAAATATAACAGCTTTACAAAACATATACATGCCCTTCCACAATGTTCCATGCAACATACTAGCTGGGAAGGATAAACTAAGTAAGGCTAAATCTGCAGTAATGGAAAAAAAAACCCTACACAAAACTTCCATAATATTAGAGACTAGATGGCCAGGGGGAACTTGCTGGCTAGTAGAACAAAAGTACAAATATGCATTAAATACTCTTAACAAAACAAACTAGGATCTGCAAAACAGTTACCAAAGATAATTGTACCCACTCCACTGCTAATCTCTCTTGTGATGCACTTGCTCAGCCCACTGCAAGAAAAAAAATCCTTCCAGGTCCAAATCAAATCCTACCAGATCCATGGAAAAATGGCACACTGGCTTCTTCCAGGAAACACGTGCTATTTATCCTCCCGGGCGGCGCGGGAACTTTTGGCGGGAATATAACTCTCCGCCCAAACCACTCCCCGACATGCATATTTATGGCGCAGAACACGCCCAAAATTGAATTAGTGACAGAACAGGTAAATCCCGCCAATCTAATTCCCGCGATGAGCGCGAATTTGACTGCTCCGGGATTTGGCGACAATCTGATGCCAGAATTGAATTGACCCCATAGTTACATTCGCCTCCTAGGTGCCTTCACATGTCATGATGTTACAAGTGTCAGCACGGAGCAATCACTGAGGCACTATGTGGTACAGCCTGATAGCGGCAGCTGCATCTGATTAGACTCATAGCAGCAGCCAGTCCAGTGTAAAAGGAGGACGCCGCATACAGAGACATTCTTCAGGTTTTTGCTAGATGAATTCAGTGGAGCCCTCCAGAGGATGACGCCTCTAGGCAGCCATCTAAAGCTACCTAATGGTAGAGCCTTGCACATGGAGTCAAAGCCTTTCTGTTCAGCAGTATGTAGAGCCATAGACGCCTTACTGGAACAATGAGTGATAGGATAAGCCTATTTTAATATTGTTATGCTCTGAAGAGTGAGAGAAGAGACACTGGGGGGGGATTCAATTGAAGGCAGGAAATTAATTAAAGCCTGCATTTTTTTCTCTGCATCTATGGGGTTTTGCTATTCAATTAGTGGACTGAAAATGAGATGTGGTGATTTCTATAGAAAATTCTGCATCATTTTTCATGCAGTTGCAGAGCAAGCATTTTTTTTCCCCCCTAAAGTCATAAACTTTAGGAAAAGTCACCAGTACTTGCTCTAGCACCCGACTCACCCCCCACCCTGAGGACTAATTAAGCAATTGGAAGTTTCCAATTAGCTTAATTAGTCAGTAATTACTCACATTCCAAAGCGGTTTCTGCTACTCAAGAATCAGGATCCGGACTCCTGCAGCAGCCGAGTATGTGAGTGTTGTGTGAGTGTGTGTGACCCCTGGGGTGTAAGTGACCCCCTGTGTGTGTGTGTGTGTGTGTGTGTGTGTGTGTGTGTGTGTGGTATCTCCCTGGAGGCCAATGCTGGGAGAACTACATCTCTCAGCAGTGACCTCCCTTCCCAGCAGCCCACTTGACTCCCTGCGTGTAGAGGAGCCCACCGGGAGTTGCGGAGACCACCAGATTGGTATAATTTTTGTATTTTATTTTAACTCGCACCACAGGGTCTTCAGAGCTGAAAACCCCACAACCATTTTTTATGTAAATTGGATACCATGGATATCAGGAGTGTACATACCCATTGTAATCCAAAATTTTACCTCGCTAAACCTCACACCCAATCAAATCCCCACCCCCCACGAACTCTCAGATTTCAAAACCATCAAGCTGGTTAGCTAAAAAGCATATACATGATATTCACTGTAACCTGAAATGTAAAAATAAGTTCTATATCTTCTTAAGGATGAACCCTGGATGTTATTTTTTTCCCCCAAGGTTAATGAAGCCAGTTAACAACCATTGCATGGCCACATAAAGATTTTACAAATATGTTTTTTGGTGTTTTTTTACACATTGTTGTACTATTTTGACCACTGTGCTCAAATCATCTGTTTTGGAAAGTGTGTGACAGCTTTAATAATTACCATTATTGATTGAATCTAGGCCATTTTTAGTCTTGAAAGGTCTCATATAAAATACAAATATTTAATTATTAAAAGTTCTAAAACACAATGGGCCTGATTCTGATTTGAAAGTAAACAACAACAAAAACAAGTAATACAACTTGCCCACAGTTCTGTGGATAAAAACACATTATAAATGAAAAAGGTAAGAGGAGGATGGCCAAACTAGTTCAACTGACAGGAAGGTGACAGTAACTGAAAACCTTGATTGTAACAGTGGCAGGCAGAAGAGCATCTCTGAACATGCACTAAGCTGAACTCTAAAGGCGGTGGGCTCCACTGTAACTAAGAACTGGAACAGGCTCACCAAAACTGCACAGTTGAAATTGGAAAAATGTCTCGTGGTCTAAAGAATCTCAATTTCAGCTGCAACAAGCTGATGTACTTAGAATTTGGCATACTTATATGCAACCTAAATCAATCCTGCCTGTATTAACAGTTCAGTACTAATGGTGTGGAGAATGTTTGCAGTGGTACATACTAGGCCCCTCAATACTAGTTAAGCTTCATCTGAATAAATGCCACACCAGAGTATTGTTGCTAACACAATGTATCACTTTACGGCCACAGTCTATCCATCCTCTAATGGCTAACTACAGCAAGGTAATGCACAATGGGGGTTATTCAAAGATAGACGCATATTTTGCTCCCGAAGCAAAATCTGCATCCATATACTCACATGCTGGGTGCTGCCCAGCACAGGGCAACACCGCCCAGCATGTGTGGTGCCACCCCGAGATTGCAATTTATTTGCAAATGCATCAAACAGAGGTCGACCTCTGCCTGCGCAGGCACTGCCACAATGTTTCCATACACAGGAAATGCAGGTGATTTCATTGGCTGGCCCCCAAAATGACCATGATATGCACGAGTTTCCCAATCTACTCCTCTGCAACCCGGTGTCGCCACCCCCAGACCTTTCAGGATGCAATCACATGGTGAAGGGTTGCGCATGTGCACTATGGCCAGTGTTCGTGTGCAAATGCTATGGGCACAGCCTCAGTATTCGCTGCTTCCAACTTTGAATAAGGCCCAATGTCACAAAGCACACTGCTCAAGCTGGTTCCCTGAACATGAAAAGGAGTACAGTGTACTCCAGTCAACAGATCTCAGTGCTCTAGAACACTTTGGATTACCCCTTCTGCCTACACCTTGTCTACTAATACCTGCTCTGCATTGATTCAGAATTGGCTGACCATGTGCAATACTTCAAGACATCAAAACTGTCATATGTCACAGTGGTCAGTGAGTGTGTAAGTGGACATACACAGACATATTTACAGTGTATATATATATATATATATATATATATATATACAGATGGATAAGGCACTCCAAGAAAGCTTTACTGTGAATAACGCCGGTGCCTCCGTTAAGACAAAGCATAGGGAGAAGACAAAAACGTGGCACTCACGGCAACTTGCAATGATCACAGACTCATCGGCATTTTAAGCAGAGCAACGTTTCAGTGGCACTCCACTGTCGTCAGGCTTTATTAGAATACATTTAAAAACATCCTACCTTTATAGAACCCCCACGTGCATGTTCAGAAACAGTCCGGACCCGAACTTCCGGTCAAGCGGACGGAAATGATGTGCTAGTGCCGTCAGTGCACTGAAAGAAAAAGCCATCACCATGGAAACCGAATCGCTCATGTACAGATATAACTAAAGTGCTACTACTTAGAACAGAACTCAGCATTGCAGCCATCTGATACAATGTAGTTAAACAATATCAATAATAGACACATCTTGCAATACACTGCTAGATACATAATCACACCAGTACAATTACTTAGAAACATTGTGCTTAAATGTCACCAAGGCATTGCATCATATCACAGCCTAATAGAGAACTACCGTAAGTTCCTCATACTTCATACACCTACACATTAGTGTATAAAATCCACATCACATCACCACAATAGGGAATGATTTTATAAAAAACATGCATAAGATAAATGTTCATTCAATCCCTTTGGATGAATAACATCTAAATAAGCTATCCACTTGGTCTCCATTTGGAGCAATTTAGACGCACGGTCACCACCCCTGATATTATTGGGGATGTGATCTATCATCCTGTAACGTATACTGCTAATGGAGTGTTTAAGAGCAGCAAAATGCCTGGCTACAGGCTGTTCGCTGCTCCCAGTCTCCAAAGCTTTTCTTATAGCCGACCTATGACAGGTCATTCTCTCTTTGAATTTGCGTTCAGATTTGCCAACATAGCTAAGCCCACACGGGCACACAATTTGGTAAATGATGAACGTTGAATTACATGTTAGTCGATGGCGTATCAAAATCTTTTTCCCAGTCTGTGGATGATTGAATGAGTCACCCGTCAATAGATATTGGCAGGTAACACATGTGCACCTAAAACAACCTAATTTGGAATTTAATTGTGACAAAAAGTGTGTGGTTGATGTTGATGGATCCTCTGATATACCTGAGACATCCGTTTTAACCAAATAGTCTCTTAAGTTTTTCCCTTTGGAATAACATGGCATTAACCTGGATCCGGACAAATGTAATTGTTCGTCCGTTTCCACCAGGGGCCAGTGTTTTTTAGCAATTTTTGTAATAGTGCTGGATTTAGTATTAAATTTATTCACCCATGGAAATTTAGTATGTTGTTCATCTCTCTTAATATTCTTCTGTAACAAAGATCTTCTGTCAATATTCATGACCTTAATTTTAGCTGACTGTAACAACTCTTTGGAATAACCCCTCGCAAGTAACTTTACAATCAACGTAAGTTCCTCATACTTCATACACCTACACATCAGTGTATAAAATCCACATCACATCGCCACAATAGGGAATGATTTTATAAATTATTGTGGCGATGTGATGTGGATTTTATACACTGATGTGTAGGTGTATGAAGATTGAGGAATTTACGGTAGTTCTCTATTAGGCTGTGACATGATGCAATGCCCTGGTGACATTTAAGCACAATGTTTCTAAGTAACTGTACTGGTGCGATTATGTATCTAGCAGTGTATTGCAAGATGTGTCTATTATTGATACTGTTTAACTACATTGTATCTGATGGCTGCAATGCTGAGTTCTGTTCTAAGTAGTAGCACTTTAGTTATATCTGTACATGAGCGATTCGGTTTCCATGGTGATGGCTTTTTCTTTCAGTGCGCTGACGGCACTAGCACAACATTTCCGTCCGCTTGACCGGAAGTTCGGGTCCGGACTGTTTCTGAACATGCACGTGGGGGTTCTATAAAGGTAGGATGTTTTTAAATGTATTCTAATAAAGCCTGACGACAGTGGAGTGCCACTGAAACGTTGCTCTGCTTAAAATGCCGATGAGTCTGTGATCATTGCAAGTTGCCGTGAGTGCCACGTTTTTGTCTTCTCCCTATATAATACACTCAGGGCCTTATTCAGGTTTGTTAGCAAACCAAAAAAACATAGCAATTGGGCAAAACCATGTTGCACTACAGGTGGGGCATATGTAACGTGCAGCAGAGCCGGCCATAGGCATAGGCAAACCAGGCAATTGCCTAGGGCATTTGATATGCCTAGGGACATCAGCAGCTTCTGCTGATTAAAATGATATGCGGCATGCCTATATTCTGTATGTAGCATTTCATATGCAGATACAGCCACAGTCTCACACAGTATATAGGCATGCTGCATATCAGTTTAATCAGCAAAAGCTGCTTGTGCATCCTAGCCACATAGCAATGCAAATAAGATGCATTTTCATTAAAAAAGGTGCCTGACGTTAGCATTGATGCAAGATTTGTGAGGACACATCTGTATCCAAGCAGAGGCAGAGGTCACAGTGTTAGTGGAAGTGTGAGTGCTGTGTGCATGTGAGTGGGTTGCTTGTGCAGTAGTGTTCGGAATATGTGTAAGGAGCATTATGTGTGTCATGTAAAAATGCATTAATAATGTGCAACATATGTGTAAAGGGCCACTATGTGTGTCATTATGTGTATAAGGACATTAATAAAGTGCGGAATATGTATAACAGGGTACTACTGTATGTATGTCATTATGTGTATAGGGGCACTAATAATGTGCAGCAAATGTGTAGTGGGCACTATGTGTGTCATTATGTGTATAAGGGCATTAATAATGTGTGCCATATGTGTAAGGGACATATGTATAAAAGGGCATTAATAAAGGTTGTAATAATGTGTAAGGCGCATTATGTTTATAAGGACATTAATGTGTCTCATATGTGTAAGGGGCATTACTGTGTGGAATTGTGTATAAACGCATTACTAATGTGTGGCATTATGTGTATAAGGTGCTCTACTATGTGGCATTGCATATAGAAAGGGCACTACTGTGTCGTCTAATGTGAATAAAGAGCAATAAGGTGTGGTGTAATGTGAATAAGGAGCAATTCAGTGTGATGTAATGTGAATAAGGGGCTCTACTGTGAGGACTAACGTTTATAAGGTAAAGTGATACTACTGTGAGATGTAATATGAATTATGGACACTATCGCAAGATAAAATGTGAATAAAGTTGCAGTACTGTGTGGCGTAATTGGAATTGGGGTTACTATTGTGTGGCCCTTCCCAGCAAGAAGATGCCCCTTTTTGGGCTGTGCGTCAAATGTGCGAACTGTTCCTATATAAAATATAGGGGGTACAAGGACTGCTATGGGTGAGGGGTGATGGTGCTGGGAAAGAGGTGCAAGGTCAGAGGCAGAACCAGCGGTGGTGCTAGGGGGCACCAGCCAAAATCTTGCCTAGGGCATCATATTGGTTAGGGCCGGCTCTGACGTGCAGAGAGAGTTAGATTTGGGTGGGGTGTGTGCAAACTGAAATCTAAATTGCAGTGTAGAAATTAAGCAGCCAGTATTTAACCTGCACAGAAACAATACAACCCACTCAAATCTAAATCTCTCTGCAAATGTTATATCTACCCCACCTGCAGTGCAACATCGTTTTGCCCAAATGCTTAATTTTTTGGTTTGCTCACAAACCTGAATAACCCCTATAGCTAAGTCTTAGGCATTTGAATATACACAGGGAGTCCAAGTGTAGACCAAAAGCTTCACACATCTACACCTAACCTACAGCAGCTATGGGGGTAATTCAGACCTTATTGTAGCAGCAAATTTATTAGCAGTTGGGCAAAATCATGGGGGTCATTTCGATTTGACAGATACAATCAGGCACTCAGACATGCGAGGGGACGTCCAGCACAGGGCTAGTCCACCTGCATGTTAGTGCCGTGCACCCCCCCCCCCCCCCCCCCCCCCCCAAAAGTGCAAAAGCATCGCACAGCATTTCAGAAGTACCTCCCGGACAGTGCAGTTCCTGCGGCTGGCCGGAAGAACCTCTTCGCTGCCCGAGTCACAGCGGCTGCGTATGATGTCACGCAGCCGCCGCATGCCTGAGTTGGCCGGACCGCACGGCCGTCCAGCCCCCTCCCGCCCAGTGACCGCCTCTGCTTGTCAATCAGGCAGAGGCGATTGCTAGGCAACAACGGCCTTCGGCCGTCTGGACTGCGCAGACGCACTGCGGCGCATGCTCAATACTGACCCAATCGCACCGCTGTGATAAACTGCAGAGTGCGATCGGGTCAGAATGACCCCCATGTGTACCGCAGGTGTGGCAGATATAACATTTGCAGAGAGACTTAGATTTGGGTGGGTTATTTTGTTTCTGTGCAGGGTAAATACTGCCTGCTTCAGTTTTACACTGCAATTTAGATTTCAGTTTGAACACACCCCACCAGAATCTACTCTCTCTGCACATGTTATATCTGCCCCCTCCTGCAGTGCACATGCCCCCTCCTGCAGTGCAACTGCTAACAAATTTGCTGCTACGATCAGGTCTGAATTACACCCTATGTCTCCAACTTGTTTGAATGTTACTCCTTAAATAAGAAGGTATTACAAAGTTGATACAGTGTTGGCACACATTGGGGGAAATTCACTTGTCCCGCACGCTCCCTGCTGGCCGTCTATAGTAATGGACTATGGGGCTAATTCAATTTGGATTGCAGTGTGCGATCCAACCGGAATTTTTGAAAAGATGCGGGCCCATGTGCCCGCATTTTCTGCGGGGGGTCCACAGAAGATGCAATCGCCTCTGCCTGTCAATCAGGCAGAGGCGAACGGGGATGGGGGGGTGGGAGGAGGGTGGGCAACGCTCCGTTTCCAGGGTGGAGACGGTGCATTGCGGGGGCAACCCAAATGGTGGGCGGTGCGGCACGAACGAGGGCGTATCGGGGGCGTGGTCGTGGCCGCTGTGTGACATCACACACAGCCGCCACAACAGGTAAGATGGTGCCGGGACTCCTGCAGCCACAGTTAAGCTGCGCCGGCAGGAGTCATCTTTAGTTTCTGCTGACAATTTCTGCTTGTTGAAAGGGGGGGGTGGCGCCGGTCAGTATGCTGGGTGGCCTTGCCCAGCGCTGGGCGGCCCCCAGCATGCGACCAAAAGGATAGCAAATTCTGCTGATTAGCAGAGTTTGCTATCCTTACTGAATTAGCCCCACTATCAATGCAACTCAATTGTTGCTGTGATCAGATGTCTTTTAGCATTTAACGTGGCTGAAAGCGCCGGGTTTAGCCGTGCAAAATGGCTAAACCATTCTAAAAATCTCTGGGGGTCATTCCGACCTGATCGCACGATATTTTTTGCAGCGGTGCGATCAGGTCAAAACTCAGTAAAACTCATGCGCATGCACCGCAATGCGCAGGCACGTTGTACGGGTACAAAGCTGATCGGAGCTGGGTGATGGATTTAATGAAGAATCCATTCGCACAGCTGATCGCAAGAAGATTGATAGGAAAAAGGCATTTATGGGTGTCAACTGACCGTTTTCAGGGAGTGGTTGGAAAAACGCAGATGTGTCCAAGCGTTTGCAGGGCGGGTGTCTGACGTCAATTCCGGGACCGGACAGGCTGAAGTGATCGCAGCGGCTGAGTAAGTTCAGATCTACACAGAAACTGCACAAAACATTTTTGTACCGCTCGGTTGCACAAGCATTCGCACACTTGCAAAGCGAAAATACAGTCCCCCATAGGCGGCGACTATCTGATCGCAGCGCTGCAAAAAATAGCTAGTGTGCGATCAACTCGGAATGACCCCCTCTATTGGGTATTTGAAGTCCTGGTTTGGGTGCTTTGGGTGCCCAAATGATGGACTTTTCACACACTTTTTCTCGCACCTCTGAAGGCTGCGAGGAAAAGTGTGACTGCCATGGCTAATGGGCGCCTGATCAGTACAACAATTGAATTGCTCTGAAAAATGGCCATTACTATAAATGGTCAGTAGGGGGTGTGAGGCACAAATTAATTGCCCCCATTGTGAACATCAGTATGATTAATGGACTTTAATAAAGATCCCTCAAATAATCAGTATGACATTTTACAATAATCGTTTTCTATATCTTTGTAATGTGCTTGGCAATTAACTTCATTTCTCAGAAAAGTTATAGAGAAGACCACAATGTCGATAGTTATTATGTCGACCTTGCTGAAATGTTAACATGCAACATGTTGACATCTTCAGAATGTTCACAATGTCGGCAACTGAAATGTTGCCATGTAAATTCCAAACATTCTCAGAAAGTCGACATTAGTGTTAGGCTGTGTGATGGGAGGAACTGAAAGCCATCGCTGGAGACGCTGATGCTGCCAAAAGCAGGTAAGTCACTGCTAGACCACCAGGAACTGTTTGTCAACATTCTGTCACTTCAACACTTCAGCAGAGTCCACATAACTATTGGTCAGATGAAAGTTGATTAAACTGAAACATTGACAAGCCGCATGGTGGTTATTACCTACATTTATTGATTTCTTATCAAGAAAAGTGCCATGGTCTCCCCATTTACATTATTCTGAGTGCCGAGTGCAGACCATCACCTGGAATTTATATACAGTGCATGTGTATGTGTGTGTGTGTGTGAGGAAATGAGGTCTGTGACAATTAATATAGCTATGCCACATTTCCTGTGTCAAATATGTACGTCCACAGCTATCGCCTGAGGGTCTCTTGACCTGGCGCAATATTTTCTTAGCTTTTTGTTGAGGCGGGACGCCATCATGTCCACCTGTGGCCGTTCCCAACGGTTTACAATCTGCGTGAAGACTTCTGGATGAAGTCCCCACTCTCCCGGGTGGAGGTCGTGCCTGCTGAGGAAGTCTGCTTCCCAGTTGTCCACTCCCGGAATGAACACTGCTGACAGTGCTAGCACGTGATTTTCCGCCCATCGGAGAATCCTTGTGGCTTCTGCCATCGCCATCCTGCTTCTTGTGCCGCCCTGGCGGTTTACATGGGCGACCGCCGTGATGTCTGATTGAATCAGCACTGGTTGGTTTTGAAGCAGGGGCTCAGCTTGACTCAGGGCGTTGTAAATGGCCCTTAGTTCCAGGATATTTATGTGTAGTGAAGTCTCCTGACTTGACCACTGTCCTTGGAAGTTCCTTCCCTGAGTGACTGCCCCCCATCCTCGGAGGCTTGCTTCCGTGGTCACCAGGACCCAGTCCTGTATGCCGAATCTGCGGCCCTCGAGAAGATGAGTACTCTGCAGCCACCACAGCAGAGACACCCTGGCCCTTGGGGACAGGGTGATCAACCGATGCATCTGAAGATGCGATCCGGACCATTTGTCTAACAGATCCCACTGAAAGATCCTTGCATGGAACCTGCCGAAGGGAATTGCTTCGTAAGAAGCCACCATCTTTCCCAGGACTCGCGTGCAGTGATGCACCGACACCTGTTTTGGTTTCAGGAGGTCCCTGACCAGAGATGACAATTCCTGGGCCTTCTCCACCGGGAGAAACACCTTCTTCTGTTCTGTGTCCAGAATCATGCCCAGGAAGAGCAGACGCGTCGCAGGAATCAGCTGCGACTTTGGGATATTCAGAATCCAGCCGTGCTGTTGCAACACTTCCCGAGAAAGTGCTATGCTGACTAACAACTGCTCTCTGGACCTCGCCTTTATAAGGAGATCGTCCAAGTACGGGATAATTATAACTCCCTTCTCCGAAGGAGTATCATCATTTCGGCCATTACCTTGGTAAATACTCTCGGTGCCGTGGACAGACCAAACGGCAACGTCTGGAATTGGTAATGACAATCCTGTACCACAAACCTGAGGTACTCCTGGTGAGGTGGGTAAACGGGGACATGCAAGTAAGTATCCTTGATGTCCAGCGACACCATAAAATCCCCCTCTTCCAGGCTTGCAATAACCGCCCTGAGCAATTCCATTTTGAACTTGAACTTCCTTATATAAGTGTTCAAGGATTTTAAATTCAGAATGGGTCGCACCGAACCGTCTGGTTTCGGTACCACAAACATTGTGGAATAGTAACCCCGTCCCTGTTGAAGGAGGGGAACCTTGATTATCACCTGCTGGAGGTACAGCTTGTGAATTGCCGCCAGTACTACCCCCCTTTCCCTGGGAGCAGCTGGCAAGGCTGATTTGAGGTAACGGCGAGGGGAGTCGCCTCGAACTCCAGCTTGTATCCCTGAGATACAATTTGTACAGCCCAGAGATCCACTTGTGAGCGAACCCACTGGTTGCTGAAGTTTCGGAGACGCGCCCCCACCGCACCCGGCTCCGCCTGTGGAGCCCCAGCGTCATGCGGTGGACTTAGAGGAAGCGGGGGAGGATTTTTGTTCCTGGGAACTGGCTGCCTGGTGCAGCTTCTTTCCTCTACCCCTGCCTCTGGGCAGAAAGGATGCGCCTCTGATCCGCTTGCCTTTCTGAGGCCGAAAGGACTGTACATGATAATACGGTGCTTTCTTAGGATGTGAGGGAACCTGAGGTAAAAAAGTTGACTTTCCGGCTGTTGCCGTGGATACGAGGTCCGAGAGACCATCCCCAAACAATTCCTCACCCTTATAAGGCAAAACCTCCATGTGTCTTTTAGAATCAGCATCACCTGTCCACTGCCGAGTCCATAATACTCTCCTGGCAGAAATGGACATTGCATTAATTCTAGATGCCAGCAGGCAAATGTCCCTCTGTGCATCCCGCATATATAAGACAACGTCTTTTATATGTTCTATGGTTAGCAAAATAGTATCCCTGTCGAGGGAATCAATGTTGTCTGACAGGGTATCAGACCATGCGGCTGCAGCACTACACATCCATGCTGAAGCAATAGCAGGTCTCAGTATAGTACCTGAGTGTGTATACACAGACTTCAGGATAGCTTCCTGCTTTCTATCCGCAGGCTCCTTTAAGGCGGCCGTATCCTGAGACGGCAGTGCCACGTTTTTTGATAAGCGTGTGAGCGCCTTGTCCACCCTAGGGGATGTTTCCCAACGTAACCTATCCGTTGGCGGGAAAGGGTACGCCATCAGTAACCTCTTAGAAATCACTGGGGGTCATTCCGAGTTGTTCGCTCGGTAAATTTCTTCGCATCGCAGCGATTTTCCGCTTAGTGCGCATGCGCAATGTCCGCACTGCGACTGCGCCAAGTAAATTTGCTATGCAGTTAGGAATTTTACTCACGGTTTTTTCCTCGTTCTGGTGATCGTAATGTGATTGACAGGAAATGGGTGTTTCTGGGCGGAAACTGGCCGTTTTAAGGGAGTGTGTGAAAAAACGCTACCGTTTCTGGGAAAAACGCGGGAGTGGCTGGAGAAACGGAGGAGTGTCTGAGCGAACGCTGGGTGTGTTTGTGACGTCAAACCAGGAACGACAAGCACTGAACTGATCGCAGATGCCGAGTAAGTCTCGAGTTACTCAGAAACTGCACAGAGATGTCTTATCGCAATATTGCGAATCTTTCGTTCGCAATTTTGATAAGCTAAGATTCACTCCCAGTAGGCGGCGGCTTAGCGTGTGCAAAGCTGCTAAAAGCAGCTTGCGAGCGAACTCGGAATGACCCCCACTAGTTTCTTATCGGGGGAACTCCACGCTTCCTCACACAATTCATTTAATTCATCAGATGGGGGAAAAGTCACTGGCTGCTTTTTCTCCCCAAACATAATACCCTTCTTGGTAGTAACCGGGTTAATATCAGAAATGTGCAATACATTTTTCATTGCAGTAATCATGCATCGGATGGCTTTAGTAGACTGTGCATTTGTCTCATCCTCATCTACACTGGAGTCAGACTCCGTGTCGACATCTGTGTCTACCATCTGAGCTAGCGGGCGTTTATGAGCCCCTGAAAGCCTCTGAGACGCCTGGGCAGGCGCGGGCTGAGATCCCGGCTGTCCCAAGGCTGCTGCGTCATCGAACCTTTTATATAAGGAGTTGACACTGTCTGTTAAGACCTTCCACATATCCATCCAATCCGGTGTCGGCCCCGTCGGGGGCGACACCACACTTATCTGCCCTTGCTCCGCCTCCACGTAACCCTCCTCATCAAACATGTCGACATAGCCGTACCGACACACCGCACACACACAGGGAATGCTCTGACTGAGGACAGGACCCCACAAAGTCCTTTGGGGAGACAGAGAGAGAGTATGCCAGCACACACCACAGCGCTATATAACACAGGGATTTACACTATAATGAATGATTTTTCCCAATAGCTGCTTAATATATATTATTTGCGCCTAAATTTATGTGCCCCCCCTCTCTTTTTTACCCTTCTTGTATCAGGAATACTGCAGGGGAGAGCCTGGGGAGCTGCTTCCAGCGGAACTGTGAGGGAAAAATGGCGCTGGTGTGCTGAGGAAGAAGGCCCCGCCCCCTCAGCGGCGGGCTTCTCCCTGCAGTTTCTGACTGAAAAATGGCGGGGGGTTTACACATATACAGTCACAGACTGTATTATGTGTATTTTTATGCCAAAAGGTATTTTATTGCTGCCCAGGGCACCCCCCCCCCCCCCAGCGCCCTGCACCCTACAGTGACCGGAGTGTGTGGTGTGCAGCGGGAGCAATGGCGCACAGCTGCAGTGCTGTGCGCTACCTTAATGAAGACCGGAGTCTTCTGCCGCCGATTTCATGTCTTCTGGCTCTGCAAGGGGGACGGCGGCGCGGCTCCGGGAACGGACGATCGAGGTCAGGCCCTGTGTTCGAACCCTCTGGAGCTAATGGTGTCCAGTAGCCTAAAAAGCACAAGCTAGCTGCACGCAGGTAGGTTTGCTTCTCTCCCCTCAGTCCCTCGTAGCAGTGAGTCTGTTGCCAGCAAATCTCACTGAAAATAAAAAAACCTAACAAATACTTTCTTTCTAGAAAAAACAACCCTGATCCAGGCGCTAATTTGTTAATTGTATTATTTACTCTTAATTTGAGATTTATAAATTTAGAGCTGCAATCTTTGTCCAGCTGTACCTGTGTACGTACAGCTAAAACTTGATCAAAACACTGATCAAGAAGCTACACAAGAAAAAAGAAGAAAAGTGACTGATTGCGCTATTTCTCCAGGTGCGTATATGAATAAAAACACGTGTTTTTCACTTCTCTGGTGTTTATTTTAGTACAAACGTTATATCTCATACAACAATATAATAAAAAATTAAGTATGCATACTCATTAGGGGCACATTCTAAAAAATTATTTTATAATAATAAAAATGATGATATTTCTCTGTTTTAGACATCCAGTGCTCAAATCTATCAGAGACAATTAATAGTTACACTCCTGGATTAAAATGCAACATAATTTATGTATCCACAACGTTTATACGGTGATTTTCCAAGGTGAAAACTCAGTTCTCTGTTTAAAGACACAGTTTCCACAACATTGAATATTGCTTATCTTCGTTGTATTAGAACTCAGTCTTTAGCATAGGACCACAGTTCTCATTCATATAATTGCAAAGTCCATGGACTGACAGTTTCTAAATTAAGCCGCTTACCACCGTGTCAGTGGATGCAGACGTGATGGGGAGATCCTCGCCGTGCACAGCGATGCTGGTTTGCTTTCCTTCTCCCCGTCCGTCCTCCGTGGTGGTAGCGGTGCTGGATGGTTTCTAACCCTCAACGTGAGTGGGGCCGCTTGTATGTGGACAATTTTCAGAATAGACTCTCCACCTTGCTAGCCGCGTCTCCTTTGATTGCAGTTCAGCTGGAGCGGCAGGTGTGTAGGAGGTCTCGTTGGTTGTCCTTAGCTCCCAATCCGGCAGGGTTGATCCCAAACAATGTCGCTGATCACTTGGCAGGGTGAAAGGCAATTCTCTCTAACGCGTTTCGCACACAGGTGCTTCCTCAAAGAGTAATGTACTTTCAAATTCCAAGGCTTTATATACCTGACCACCCTGATTGATGTTCCTCCCATTGGTCCAGATTGAATCACAGGTGCATTCTATTTCTAATTTTCTACTATGTGCACTTTGCTCTAATTGCTACAACTGGAGCACTGATCGTTATTATCAATTCTATTAAAAAATGCATACGTTTGATATAGAGAATATATATATGTGTCCATCAAGGAGAGATATTCTTAATTACTCATATACCACATTCCGAATTGACAGATAAATTAAACAAATGGATAAATAAATAAATAAAACAAAATTATAATTAAACATCCACCACTTCTTATCTCATATTTCTAACCCACCCCAGTATTGAACTCATAACCTCACTAATGGTAAACCAACACCTTACTCATTGAGCTATTAGGTGTTCACAATATCCCACTGGGTTATTTCTTATATGATGTATCTTAACTCCATTATTCAACAATCTCTATATAGCGGAGTATCCTTACGTTTGATAGACAGACATTTCTCATTAGTAGAGTAAACATTCTGTAATCAGCATCCCGTATGGCATACAGACCAACCCCACATTTAATCATATGTTTAACTTTGTTCTATAATAATTTTTAGCCCGATTAGCTATCGGACTTTTTTGTCTTAGTGCAGCTTTTAATCTATTCTCATCGACCTCATCATCCATAAAGACTATGATTTATTAATTTTATATATCATAATAAACATAATAAACACACAAAAAAATGTTCAGCTAAAGGATTTTAATTACAAATAGCAAACCCGTTTATATATTTTGATAGGTAGGTATATCTGACATACTCTGGATTCGAACTCCACATATAATTATATAAGGATTTCGACCTTACCCACTCGGCTACAGCGTCCCCTATATTTAATGTAGATTTTTCTTTATTCTATATTTTGTATGATGTTATTTTATATAATGTATACAACAACTCTTACCAAAAGATTGATCCTTTCTTTTTAAACTACTTTTTTTTTATACATATATGTGAAAGAAAAATGATAAATGGCACCCACAATTAAATAATTCTTAAATTGTTTACTAGACTTTTCTTTCTCTCACTTGCTCACTTTTCAACCACTTTTCTGTTTCTTCATTATTATAACTAATATTAATATGTCCTAAGTGGTCAGTGAATCCACTAGACAACTGAGACATTTCAGCATGATTATCTAATTTCCAAGCTTACAGGTAGTCTGTCCTTTCCTCTCAAAATGAGGACTATTTTATACATATCCCTCTTCTTCCGAGGGGTTCTATCTATAAAAAATGAATGAACTTATATATGTCTCCATCTAATCCCTTTACATGAAAGATTCAAAGTCAATATTCTCATTCAATCCATAAGGATGAATGGTTTTTAATTTAAAGATCCAAAAAGCTTCTTTAGAACTCAAAGTTCTGAACCTATCTCCCCCTCTTTTTGTGTTTTTAATATGTTGTACTCCTATCACTGTGAGGCCTTCAATACACCCTCCATGTTCTTCTGTAATGTGTCTAGACACACTGTGAAAAGGGTACTTTTTTAAGATGTTTAGCCGATGTTCTCTAAACCTAGTCTTCAGGCTTCTAGTGGTCCTACCCACGTATTGTAATCCACATTGACACTGTAACACATATATACAGTAAACTGTATTACAGTTGATAAATTCCTCAATTTTAAAAACCTCTTTATTCACATGTGACCTGATTTCTGTGGTTTTATTTCTCATATACCTACACGTGATGCAGTTGGTTTTCCCACATTTATAACACCCTGTGTAATTTATGGTGGACAGCCACGTTGTTTTGGCTTCTGGTTTGTCCATGCTTTTTAGCATACTGGGTGCTAAATGTGACTTTAGATTTCTGTTTTTCTTAAAAATAACTTTCAACTGTGGATGTATGGCTTTTTGTAAAACACGATCTTGTTGTAAGATATCAAAGTTTTTGGTTAGGATCTTTTTAATTTCCCCTGATTTATTATTATATTTTGACAAGAAAAATAGCTGTGAATAATCATCTCCAGAGTTTTTCGTATCCCAGGTTCTTTTCTCTTTTTGTTTAGATTGTAAAAGTATATCTCTATCTAAATTTAAACTTTTATTATACGCAGATTTTAGTATAGGCTTGGGGTAGCCTCTATCTACAAAATCTTCAAACATAATGTTAGCCTGATTTATAAATGTATCCTTATTAGTACAGTTCCTCCGTATACGATTAAATTGACTCTGTGGCACATTTCGCAGCCAGGGTTTGTAGTGGCCACTTGAATAATGTAAAAAATTATTGGTATCTACTGTCTTTTTGTAATTAGTTGTAATAATCTTTGTATTTTCTGAGGAGATAGTCAGGTCTAAAAAATTAACTGAATTCTGATCCAAACAGTGAGTGAATTTTAAATTATATTCATTAGAATTAAGGTGAGTAACAAAATCAAATGCTAATTGTGCACCCCCATCCCAAATTATAAGTAAATCATCAATGTACCGGCCATAGTACACCAGGTTTGCGCCAAATGGGCCACTCCAAATAAATTCCTCCTCAAATTTTCCCATATATAGATTGGCAAAACTCGGCGCAAACCTGGTGCCCATGGCCGTACCCACCAACTGTAAATAAAACGTGTCATCAAACAAAAAATAATTATGTGTCAAAATAAAAGTGATAGAGTCTAATATAAACAGTTTGAGTTTATCAGAAATCTCTATGTCTGTACTTAAATAAGAGGCTATAGCGTCTACTCCCAATTTATGTGGTATATGGGTGTACAGTGCCTGCACATCAAGTGAAAGGAATAGATAGCTTGACTTCCATTCTATATTATTTAAAATATTAATTACATGCATTGTGTCCCGTATGTGTGACTTTAAATTAATTACGTGTTTCTGCAAAAAATAATCAATAAATTGTGAAAGAGTGGAAGTGAGGGCCCCAATACCAGAAATTATAGGTCTCCCAGGGGGTGCAGTGAGTGATTTGTGAATTTTGGGAATGTGATAAAATATAGGTGTGATGGGAAATTTAACAAACAAAAATAAAAATTCCTCCTTAGAGATAATTTCTTGTTTGAAAGCCCCATCTAAAAGATCCTTATATTCTTGTGTATATACGGCAGTGGGATCCTTACTTAATTTAAGATAGAAAATTCTATCTCCCAATTGTCTAGCTGCTTCTTCTAAATAATATGTCCTATCAAGCACAACTACCCCACCGCCTTTGTCGGCACTTTTTATTATCAGGGAGTTGTCTTGTTCTAGTTGTTTCAATGCTTGTTGTTCTTGTTTAGTTAAATTAGACCAACTGGATTTCTTCTCGCATATTTTTTGAAACTCATCTAGAGTTTTTCTATAGAAGTAAAGTATTGTATTAGACTTATATTTATCAGGATAAAAGTTTGACTTACTTCTAAAATTATCTCTAAGCTCACTGTTGGACTGTTTCCTCTGAATATCAAATATTGGGCAGTAATCTCCCTGTTTGTTTACAGTATTTTCCAGCCACAGCTCTTCTAATATACATAAACCCTCTTTATCTGTTGAATCTAATATTATAGGGTTTTCACTACTGTCTGGCAGTTTTTTCAGAGCAAAATATCTCTTTCTACATAAATTTCTTACAAAATGATTTAATTCAACAAAAAGGTCAAACATATTTGGATTTCTAGACGGTGCATAATTCAGACCTTTTGTTAACAGTTTTACTTGGTCAGGGGTTAGGGTTTTAGTGCTAAGGTTAAATATACCTTTTTGTTCTAACGGAATCTTGTTTTCCTTGTTGCGTTTTCTACCTCCTCTGACTCCCCTCTTTCTCGATATCTTTTGGGGGTACCTATATCCAATTTTGCATACCTGTTCGGATGTTGATATTTTGCTAGACTCCTGTCTGGCTCTAAAAAAGTGTTCTCTGTGGGGGTATGTTCAAAATGTCTACTTGTTCCTTCATCTCTACTTTTATATTCATAATGATTAGTAGTTGGTTTCCTATTTATGTAATTGCGGGGGGTATATGTCTGATGGCTTTTTGTATTGTTCCTATCCTTCCTCTGATCTCCCCATGAAAGCCGTCTCCTTTTTATATAGATGGGGCCATTTGATTGAGAAGTTTCATGTTCTCTAAAGTTGTTAGAGGGAATCTTTTTTCTATAAGTTCTTACTTTGTCCTCTTTGTAGTCTTGATTATCTCTATGGAGTTTCCTCTGTTTATTTTCCACTAGTTCTTTCTCAAACCCTTCTACCTTCCTATTTGTTATTTTATCTCGCTCTACAAACTGTGGGGAGTCTTTATATTTGGCCAATGATTTTTTGGTTTCTTCAATTTTATCTACTATATCTCTCACTCTTTTTTCTCTATATTCTATCAGTAATTTCATAAGCTGAAACGAACAATCATCTAATGTTTGGTGCCATTTACTAGTTAATGTGGGATCATCTTGTATGGATAAGGCTTTGAATATTCTAAGTCCCCTTGGGATTTGTTTATTTTGAATATACTTCTTTAGGGTCACACTGTCCCACCAATGTCTCATCTCATCTTTCAACAGTTGTTCTAATTTGTTAAACCCTCCTACAAGATCCACATCAAACTCCTCATCCTCAATGGTCATATCACATTCATTATTCTGCATATATAATTCTCTCCTTGATAAACGGGTGTTAAAACACGTGAATTCAGCCATATCCGCACCTGTATTCAGTTATTTAATTAGGATGTTACCAGGTCATCCAAAGTTGGATTTAACCTTTAATGCAGCTGCCCGGATTTAAACACACTCTAAAACCAGAAAAAACAACCCTGATCCAGGCGCTAATTTGTTAATTGTATTATTTACTCTTAATTTGAGATTTATAAATTTAGAGCTGCAATCTTTGTCCAGCTGTACCTGTGTACGTACAGCTAAAACTTGATCAAAACACTGATCAAGAAGCTACACAAGAAAAAAGAAGAAAAGTGACTGATTGCGCTATTTCTCCAGGTGCGTATATGAATAAAAACACGTGTTTTTCACTTCTCTGGTGTTTATTTTAGTACAAACGTTATATCTCATACAACAATATAATAAAAAATTAAGTATGCATACTCATTAGGGGCACATTCTAAAAAATTATTTTATAATAATAAAAATGATATTTCTCTGTTTTAGACATCCAGTGCTCAAATCTATCAGAGACAATTAATAGTTACACTCCTGGATTAAAATGCAACATAATTTATGTATCCACAACGTTTATACAGTGATTTTCCAAGGTGAAAACTCAGTTCTCTGTTTAAAGACAGTTTCCACAACATTGAATATTGCTTATCTTCGTTGTATTAGAACTCAGTCTTTAGCATAGGACCACAGTTCTCATTCATATAATTGCAAAGTCCATGGACTGACAGTTTCTAAATTAAGCCGCTTACCACCGTGTCAGTGGATGCAGACGTGATGGGGAGATCCTCGCCGTGCACAGCGATGCTGGTTTGCTTTCCTTCTCCCCGTCCGTCCTCCGTGGTGGTAGCGGTGCTGGATGGTTTCTAACCCTCAACGTGAGTGGGGCCGCTTGTATGTGGACAATTTTCAGAATAGACTCTCCACCTTGCTAGCCGCGTCTCCTTTGATTGCAGTTCAGCTGGAGCGGCAGGTGTGTAGGAGGTCTCGTTGGTTGTCCTTAGCTCCCAATCCGGCAGGGTTGATCCCAAACAATGTCGCTGATCACTTGGCAGGGTGAAAGGCAATTCTCTCTAACGCGTTTCGCACACAGGTGCTTCCTCAAAGAGTAATGTACTTTCAAATTCCAAGGCTTTATATACCTGACCACCCTGATTGATGTTCCTCCCATTGGTCCAGATTGAATCACAGGTGCATTCTATTTCTAATTTTCTACTATGTGCACTTTGCTCTAATTGCTACAACTGGAGCACTGATCGTTATTATCAATTCTATTAAAAAATGCATACGTTTGGACTTTGCAATTATATGAATGAGAACTGTGGTCCTATGCTAAAGACTGAGTTCTAATACAACGAAGATAAGCAATATTCAATGTTGTGGAAACTGTGTCTTTAAACAGAGAACTGAGTTTTCACCTTGGAAAATCACCGTATAAACGTTGTGGATACATAAATTATGTTGCATTTTAATCCAGGAGTGTAACTATTAATTGTCTCTGATAGATTTGAGCACTGGATGTCTAAAACAGAAAAATACTTTCTTTCTAGCAAGCTCAGGAGAGCCCACTAGGAGCACCCAGCTCTGGCCGGGCACAGATTCTAACTAAGGTCTGGAGGAGGGGCATAGAGGGAGGAGCCAGTGCACACCAGATAGTACCTAATCTTTCTTTTAGAGTGCCCAGTCTCCTGCGGAGCCCGTCTATTCCCCATGGTCCTTACGGAGTTCCCAGCATCCACTAGGACGTCAGAGAAATGTACTTTTTATACCCTTTTCCATATACATCCAATTTTTCTGTATGTTCATTCTCCATAACATGTCCATTGCTGCTCATTCAATACTGTGTTTAAATCAACCTTAATTTTGTTAATATATGCAATTGTGTTATGTTATCTGTTACCCTTTAGATAATGTATTTATGTTAGACCTAGTTTCCTATTGTTTTCATACACCACAGTGGACACTCAAAGGTTGAGTCATATAAGGTACCATTGTCCCTTTCTGTTTACTCCCTATTGTCCAAAAGTGTGCTGACCAGACAGGGTGGCTCTCTGGCTAATGTAATCACCTTGATTAGAATATGTATTGTATTCCAATGCTATAAGATCTTAAAACATAGAGGTCACACACACCCCTGCAATATGAAGCTTCTGGAGGTATAAGTAGAGCTACCCAGAGAGCTGAAGGGAGATTCTTTGTCCCCAGGCTAAGAAGTAATGTTCTGCCAGGGATCTGCTGTGGAATCCATTATATTGGATTTATCTGGGATTCTGTGTTGCTTGAAGAGATTCTCTGCTCCAAGACTAAGAAGTAATGTTCTGTCAGGAGTTTGTGGTGGGAATTGTCATGTGGAATTAGATTACAGAAGTGTGCTGAGCTGTTATAACCCATTCTGTTCAATAAACCACTCTTGGTTTTTCATCTATCACCGTGCCTGAGTGATTTGGAACCCGGTTTCTTCACATTTTATATATATATATATATATATATATATATATATATATATATATATATATATACCACAATTGCCCGGTACTCAAAAACGACTTACAGGTAGTTTGCTGTGGTGCCCTCTTTAGGTCTGTTGGAGCCCAATACACGGGTAGGTAATAGGTGCACTCTCCAGTCTTGTTAAGGTTTAAAAGATGTCCTTTATTGCATTCTTACATTTCGGGGACAGATCGTTAGTCCTCACCAGGAATTATTTTCTTCACGATGGTAAATTCTACCTTCAGAAGGCTGGATGTTCATGGGGTCCCCAGTGGCCCCATTGTACGTGAACACCTTCATGTACCTTGTGGAGAATATGTTCTATACAGAGGGGACATTGGATTCCAATATCATGTTATACTTAAGATCTATAGACAACCTATTATTGTTATGGGTGGGACGGAGATATCACTAAAAAGTGTATTAGATCATCAAAATTCTTAAAATAGTGTAGTTAAATTGACATATAATATCAGTAACAAAAACATCCAATTTCTGGATATTAACATTTCTCTACAAGAAAAAATGTTAGAGACGTCCCTCTTTGCCAAAATCACAGTTAGAAACATGATGCTTAGACATAAAAAATTTCATCCATTGCCTTTACATAAAGGCTTGCCATATTCACAATTCCTGTGGGTTAGGTGCATTACCTCTGAACCCAAAACAAGTGGTGCCTACACTGAATAAAACGTTAAGAGAATTTTGCTGGAAGGGGTTATGACAGAAGGGAGATTGAGAAGATTAAAAATAAAGTATTAAATACCCCAAGGGAAGATACTTTAACACACCCAAGAAACATAGAAAAAAACACCTTGACTGAAGTTTTTCCATGGGTTAACCAGTATACCTCAAAAAGTACTAATATTACCAAAAAGGCTAAACAGTGGTGGCCCATAGTCAGTAGTGATAAGGCTTTACCAGCACTTTTCAATCCCACACATTTACCTAGTTACACCAGGGGGGGAAGGACTCCTGAAAGACCATCTAGTTAAATTGGATATAACAGGAATGAAAAGTAAAAAAACAAAACATTTTTTTGAGTAAAAAAATGGGATGCTTTAAATGCTTAGGGTGCGTTACCTGTAGAAATGGCACCCTCACTATAACAACAACAACAACGGTGAAGAGTTATTCAGATTTGACTTTTAACTCACAGTAGAAGCTGCAGGTACATCTATAATCCAACTGTGCTTGTTATATTACTATTTTGGTATTATCTTGATACTTTTTTATCTTTATACTTTATTATTATATACTGCTAGGATTGATTTGGAATGTTACCGTGTGCTTATGTCAGATTAGTTTCTAAGTATCGATGTTGCTTAGTAACCTGTTTGTCTATAGTACTCATTCCCAGGACCAACCCTGCAAACTAGTCGATAACATCATGTCATGGAAACAGGTTTGGTGCACTGTCCGTGATGCACGTATTTGGCCAGCTGGATCGCGGCTCATCTTGAACGTCTTTCCTGCTGTTATTAAAGGCAGTGCAGCAAATCCAAACCTGTTTCCGTGACATGACATATCACTGTACACCTCAACAAGTTGGTAATGAATTTCAGCTGCTGATGTGCCCTTTAGATGCAGAAATCTGATCGCACTGCACATCTCAATGTTTGACCATGTTTCCGCCAGCCCTGTCATCTTACAACTGATGTTGGGCCAGTATGAGTGATATGAGGCACAGGCTAATGGCTGTGAGAGGAAAGAAGTGGTCTACCTGCTCTGGCCTGCTGGGGAAAAAGACTGAAAAAGAGTACATAATACACGTGAATGATCTTGTTATATTACTTATTGAACCACCTATTATGGTTAGTATTAATACTAATATGAAGGTGTGCTATTACATTTCTATTATACATTGTGAATATGATGAGTGCCCTTATTTGTCAGATGGAAAATGAATTATAATTGGAGTCTTTTTGGCTACCCCAGTGAAACACTCCTACTGTTGCTACAATGCCGTATGTTAGTGCAGACACCACCTATACGAGCGCGCGTGTGTGTGCATATATATTTGCAGGCTTGCTAGCTACTGTGACCAGTGCTGCAGGAATTTGTGTTCCACATACTCCTCCCTTCTGTAGCCACCTTTCCATTCATCTTTCTGTCTCTCTCTTTTTAGAAGCACCTATAACTGTTTCTGTAAAAGGAGGCTCAGGTTCCAGTTATACGATCCAGCCAGTTTTGTGCAGGGTTTTTGACTCTGTCTACCGGGCAGCACAGCCAAGGAAAGCATTGAGGGTGTTCCAGGGAACTGGATCCAGTTACAAACAATAACGCACTCCTCGCTCCTCACTGCTCACCGTAATAACAAATGGATACACAAAGCACAGCCAGAGATCCGCTGATGGAAAATGTGACTTCCTAACCCTAGTTCCTAACCTAGTTCAGGGAGGAAGGGATCGGCACCTCCCAGAACTGTGGGCTGCTGTACAATCGGGCACTAATTCTCTATGTTATCCAACCTTTGCAGCAGTGGTAGCCATTAGAGGCAGACTCTGTTTAGTCCCCCACTGCGCATGACGAAGACGGGTCAACATACCAAAATCTTGTACTTTACAATAAATTGCTTTCAAAGAAATATGAAAAAAGACAATACAATCTAATGAAAAATTGGGAAACTTTCTTTTTTATATAAATTAAGTATAATAGCAATAGCGTAATTTAGGACAATAAAGAGACATTCACATAATGCTTAAGAGTCCATGGTCGATTGTAGAAAACTGAGAGAAGGTGCAATAAATTACATTTGTAAATAAATGTAAAAACAGACTGAATGCATGCATTCCAAACATGAGAACACCTTTAGCATATAAACAGAAGCACAGCATATTCATTTTAGTAAAAGGTCGGCTGAGCTATACAGTAGTCATTCCTATGTAATCTCACTTACATATAAATAACAACACAGGAGAAAGATGCCAGCTTTACATTTCAGGAGAAAGCAATGGGGGAACAACAGTAATACACAAAACTATTATGTACAATCCCATTATGTTTATTCCACAGTTTATGAAAAATAGCAATGTATTATGCTGTCCAAAAAGAATGTATTAGAAAAGGTTAGACGTTACAGCAGTTTTTCATTTGTGCTGGCTTTTTGGTAATGGCTCCAGAAAGATTGGTTACAGATCCTCTGTCATCCTCATCATCACTCCGCTTTCTCACTTCCCTTAAAATAAAAAAAAGTTCACAGAAGGTTATTCTCAACATATACACAAATATTCTGTTTATTGTAAAGGTTATGAGATGAGGATCACTGTATACTTCTTAACTGTTCTGGACTGCATAGAAGAGTCCTATTTAAGGGCCATCGTCTTATTCCTTGACCTCTCTGTATTTTCTACTCTGGCTATGCAATGCCTAGTTCCCCATGTTCTCCTTCATCCTCTTAAGGCCAGTACTCACGGCCCGATGCGGGAGAGATGTGTGCTGAGCGAACCGCTCAACACACATCTCTCCCGGCACTCAGCACAGCGCGATCTGTGCTGAGCGTGCGGGGGGAGACGGGGGGGGGGGGCGCTCATTTCACCCAGCGGGTGAAGTGAGCGACCCGCTAGCATTAGGCCAATCTAGCAGGCCAATCTAGCAGCAGCGATAGCGATGCGCGGGGCTGCGCATCGTTATCGCTGTTAGGGCTACACACGGAGCGATCTTGCTGAAAATCTAAGCAATCTAGTCAGAGTGCTTAGATTATCGCTCCGTGTGTACCCCCCTTTAGTCTGTTCTCTAGATAATCATTTATAGATTTGCATAGCTCCCATTCTACTTAGGCTATACAATACCTAGTTCCCCATGTTCTCCTTCATCCTTTTAGTCTGTTCTCTATGTAATCATTTATAGATTAGCATATACCACCAATAGCTCCCAATCCTGTTTAGATGAGTGATAGAACGACAGGTACTGTCACATAATTTGAAAAGACTTCAATCTTTTGAAGAAATGGTCCCAAAATGTATAAGAGTATGCTAAAGAAAGAACCCATGATCTCAGAGAACCATTTATTTTGACTAACCCTAAGAGCTCCCGACTACACTATTCTCAATTGTTTACCTGTACTACAATAAATGAAAGGCGTAGCACTGCAAATCTGAATTGATTACCGGATGCCAACTTGGACACAATTTCAAAGAATCTTAATGGAGTGGTTATACAGCCAAATGTTTATTTCTCCACTTTCGGTTAAACTAATTTGGGCCAAACTTATAAATACATATTGAAAATTCTATGTCCTCAGACTTCTGCCTGTTTCAACCAAGTGCTATTAACCTAATCATGCCCATTAATAGGTAGCTATAAAAATGTATATACTATTCAAAGCAGATAAAAGTCTCATTCCCCAATTTTGGATACAGTCCTTGACTCTTCTGATACTTGCAGAAGAAATAGAGACACCTATTATTTTTATAAATGCTCTCGTAAATAAACTGCATATGCCCTTTCCCGTTTATTGTTACTCATAATATATATATATATATATATATATATAAATATAAATTCGGGAGGTGCTCCAGGAATAAAGTTATGTGTATCATGAACCCAGAATAAAGGAAGTATACCCTTTAGTGGGCACACGTGGACAATTATGCTCACATACTTATAGTCAAATGTCTGTTGGATAGATGCCTATGTTTTGGTTGCTGAAGTTCATCAACTCCTCAGCTCACAATACATACTTTATCATTATTACTACATTTTGTTTATTGTATTAGTGTTGTACTAAGTGTTACTTTACAAATGCAATTGTTGTTATAAACAATTGTTTGGGGAATTTTTGCCTCTTTAACTCCACTAATTCCACTTACAAAGTACTGACTTCCCTTCCTTTTTCTCTCTGCATGGATTAAGCAATTATTTCATCACTAAACTAGCTGAGAAGATAAATGTTGCTAGCAACAGTTTTAAGCATCATTAATCAACTTGCTTAATATTCTGGAAAATCAAAACATCACATTGACACTTGGTAAGGTGCATACAGACAGTGCAATATACATTTAACTTTCCTTACGATTTTGATATATAGTCAAAATTGTAAGGAAAGTTAGTGCATATTGCACCGTGTGTACACAGCTTGCGATACCGATGCGCGGTCCCGCGGGATCAGCATCGGAAGGAAAAATAGACTGTGCAGGCAGCCCAACATTGACTTTATCGACGGGGCCGGGTCCCGCCGTATGTACACACCTTTATTGTGATGTATGTACCTTCCGTATAAATAATGTAAATACTAGCCACTGAGTGGGGCATTTTAGTTGACTCCCAATAGGTGGTGCTGTAATATTTATATGTAAGAATCTATAATTAATATAAATACCGTGCAAGATGAAGAACAGCCTCCACAATATTTGATCCCTCTTTGGCACTAGTTTCACAGAATAAAGCTCTGTATGTCTGCATGGGGAAACAATGCATGTCAGTCTTCATTGATGACAGGAGAAATTAATCCATATAATCCTAAAGACTACTTCTTATAGGAAACATACAGTATGGATGTTACAAGATTCAGATTTCTTTATATATGATTAGGGTACTAACAGCCTTCTAAATTAACGTTGTATTATATTATATCATCTATAAATATTGAGCAACATTTAAAGAGAAAAAAGGGGGTGGGAGAGAGTAAATGTTTCTTGTAGATAAAAACTGGAATGCTCTGGAAACCATTTCAACAGTGAGGGATAAAGAATTAGGTCATCCCCAGGCAGGAGCTGGCGTGGGTAGGTACAGTAGCATGGAACAGCCAACACGGTAAGCTATTGGATGGAAAAGCTATTGGTGCCAAGCTAGAGGAGGATTCCAGGGTATTGGGTCAGTAATGTAGTGTAGAGTAACTGTTAATTTTTGGTAGGGGGGGAATGCCCAGGACATTTTTGTAATAGTACCCATTTGGTATAAGACTAGCCAAGATTGTAGTTCTGACACCCAAATAATACAGGTTTAGCATCTAATATTATTGCAGAGTTCAACTTTGGGGTCAAAAACCACCAAAGGTAAATGAGAATCACTACTGATGTAAATGCATAAATTATTGTTACAATAATGTATTTTTTGCAACTAAGTGAAGTGAAGTAATTATAGGAGTGTGGTTTAATCAAGAGCTGGACTGGCTTCCATTAAGGGGTTATTTTACACTTTAAACCCACATAGGACATGAGAAAAAAAAACCAGGAGATTCAGCACCTTAAGTCCTATTGGAGAAAAATTATATTTTATTATTATTATTATTATTATAATAATTATTATTATTATTAATGTATATCTGGGAAAGACCAAGAAAAGCAGTGATTAAGGGGCTATATACTAAGCCTTGGATAGAGATAAAGTCGCTGGAGATAACGCACCAGCCAATCGGCTCCTGTCATTTTTCAAACACAGCCTGTGACATGGCTGTTGGGAGCCGATTGGCCGGTACTTTATCTCCAGCCACTTTATCTATCCAAGGCTTAGTAAATAGACCCCTAAAGGACTACAAAGCAGATACAGATGTGTCCTTACTCAGCATAACACATATTCACTAGAATATCTCGCACTAGCCGTCATTACTGTACTACTGAATACTGAACTAAGCTGCACAAAAGCCACATAAATGTTTGTGTAAAGTAGCATAATATTAGCCAAAAAAGTTGCATTTCTGTCCCTCCATTCACCCCCACGGGAGTTGCAAGGTGGAACTCAGGAAGGGCGGCCCTGCAGTAGGGATGAGCGGTGGCCGTTCTAAGGGTGAGACACATGTTGGGAGGGAGCTGTGCGGGTACTGACATGAGGGAACAGTGGGCCTAATTCGGAGTTGATCGCAGCAGCAAATTTAAATTACAGTGTAAAAATAAAGCAGCCAGTATTTACCCTGCACAGAAACAAATTAACCCACCCAAATCTAACTCTCTCTGCACATGTTATATCTGCCCCCCCTGCAGTGCACATGGGCCCTCATTCCGAGTTGATCGCTCGCTAGCTGCTTTTAGCAGCAGTGCACACGCTAGGCCGCCGCCCTCTGGGAGTGTATCTTAGCTTAGCAGAATAGCGAACTAAAGATTAGCAGATTTGCTGGAAAATCTTTTCCTGCAGTTTCTGAGTAGCTCCAGACCTACTCCTAGTCTGCGATCACTGCAGACCGTTTAGTTCCTGCTTTGACGTCACAAACACGCCCTGCGTTCGGCCAGCCACTCCCCCGTTTCTCCAGCCACTCCTGCGTTTTTGCCTGACACGCCTGCGTTTTTTAGCAGACTCCCGGAAAACGGTCAGTTTCCTCCCAGAAACACCCACTTCCTGTCAATCACTCACCGATCAGCAGAGCGACTGAAATGCGTCGCTCGGACCTGTGTAAAATTGCATAGTTTTGTGTGAAATTACTTAGCGCGTGCGCCCTGCGGACCATACGCATGCGCAGAACTGCCGATTTTTAGCCTGATCGCTATGCTGCGAAAAACGACAGCGAGCGAACAACTCGGAATGAGGGCCAGGGTTTTGCCCAACTGCTAACAAATTTGCTGCTGCGATCAACTCTGAATTACCCCCAGTGTTTTCCTCATCTCTGTCTCATCTCTGACAGTCTAGCACAGAATAGACTCTCTCTGCATTTGCTTTTTTAGATCTTCCCTTTTTATTATTCTGTGGTAGAATTCTGTGTTGTAAAATGTACATTATCACGCAAATTCAAAGTCAAATTCCATGTGTTATTTTTGTATAAACTAATTGTTATTGTTATTGATCATGTTTGTTTTTTCTTTAGAACACTCACCATAGATAGCTTCTCACCATAACTGGTTGGTACACATTTATGACCTTGATCTGACAGTACCTGTCGGAGATCGGCTTTATTTCCTACCATCATGATAGGTATACTGTCATGTGTCGAATCCTGCAAAATAAGTACAAACAACATTACATCTTAAATGCTGTGCATACCTACAGGAATATGCCTTTATTTAGGCTAAACATTTAGAATTTCCAAAACAATTACAAAACGATATCTAAAATCGCACAAGGCCACAGACTAGATAGTCCAGCATGAAAAGCACAAGAATACAGACTAGGGACAGACCAGGGTAGAAAGCACAAAAACAAAGACTAGGACACAAACTAGGATAGACTAGTGTGGAAGGCAAAAGTCCACAGAATAGGACAGACATGATGGAAGGCACACGGATACAGGTTAGGACAGACAGGATTGAAGGCAAATGGCCACAACCTAGGACAGACCAGATAGAAGGTACGAGGCCACATAAGATAATCAGTATGGAAGGTTATAGACTGTGGCACAAGGCTACAGACTAAAGAGGAGTGAGTGCAGTTCAATGGAACTTAAACTGACTGGAATTAAATCTATGGCAATCGATATCCCGGCTGTCGGGATACCGGCGCGCAGCATACTCGCGCCGGTATCCCCACCGCCGGGATACCGACAACTATTTTCCTTCAGGGGTGTCCACGACACCCCTGGAAGAAGAATAAATAGCGTGGCGCGACCGTGCCCACAGCGCAGCGACTCGGGATCCCGGCGCTGGTATGCCAGCCGCCGCGATCCCGACAGCCGGGCAAGCGTAGTAGACCCGCCACAAAATGTACCAGCACCCTTCTCTATTATATACACAAGGGTGGCAAGGAATTACCTACAGCTGACCTTGTTAACGCATGAAGTGGTAACAGAAGACAGACACACAATAACTAGAAGACTATGGGCCTGATTCAGAGATGTACGCTAGCCAGAAGGTTAGTGCACATCTCCAATGATGGGAGGACTGCACATGCGCAGGATGTGTGCTGTGTATGAGTAGCCATCCATCTGTGTTTCCCAGCCACAGCTTGACGGACAAGCTATGGCGTTCGAAAGGCGGAAAGGGGGTGTTCCTGGCCAGCGTTCCCGGAAACGGGAGAGTGTCACCACTGAATTCCAGGAGGGACGAGTCCAGGATCGCATGGCTGCATGCATATTTCCTGCCAGGAACTGGGCAGGCTAAGTAAGCCTCAGCTTAGTCAGCCTGGCCAAACCTGCAACCATAGCAACCAATGGTCGCAATGTGGATCTGAGGCAGCAACTACGAATGCTGCATTCAGATATAGACACCTACTGCTGCATTTAACTTTTTTGTGGATGGAATTGCAAAGCCGCTTGAAACAGGCCCTATAGATGTGGCTTCATTGTGAGTACCAAAAATGCTAACAATCTCAGGATGCAATGCATACATATTACATTAAATAGTCATATAGTGCAGATAAAAAGTACCCAAGTGGCTTGATGCACCTGAAATGCTAAGCAAAGAAGGTATGTAGTTATGTGATCGGCAGTCAGGAGACCGTCGGACACCCAATACCGACAGTCGACATGCCGACTAACAGGGACTATTTCCACCCATGGGTATCCACGACACCCATAGAGTGGGAACAGAGCCTGTGGCGAGCGGAGGTCGGCGAGCGCAGCGAGCCTGCAAGGGGCCTCGCTGCCCCCCCCTTCCCACCTTCTGACAGATGGGTAATGGGATAGACAGCGTCGGTGTTGTGACCGGTCACCCAATAATAGAAGACACAAATGCATTGTTTTTTGTCATGACAGAATAAATATGGCCAGCTATTCCATGAAGCATGGTTTACAGATGTGTACTCATACACAGAATGTCTTTATGCTATATGGCAGGAGACGGGGTTGGGTATGTGTGACCGCCGGTTACAATACCGGTGGCGGAAACCCGGCATTTACATGCCCGGCAGGAGGGAAGGGGGTATGGGGGGCGAGTGGAATGTGGGCTTGGTGTATGGGTGTCGTGGACATAGGGAATAGTCCCTGCTGGTCAGCATGCCAACCGTCATGATAGTAAGGTGGCGGGATTTAGGTGCCGGTATTGTGACCGCTGGTCACATAACTACATCCGAGAGGAGTAGCTTTCCGTATTTTGCTTTACATTTTGAGACTTTAATGCATAGCAGACACAGCAAAAAGCCACTCGTAGCGTACCAGAGATGCTAGGCTTTGACTTTAACTGCACAGGAAATGGTTTAACACACATAAAGTCGCAGATGAAGCACAACAGAATTTGGTGTGAGCCGTATCCGCATCAGAGCCCTTGTAACACAGAGTCAGAGTGTACAAATGACACAAAGCCCACTGCTGAATGCAGTTTTGTCACTTTCAGCTGTTTTAATTGTAAGAATAAGACGCACATATTGAGCAAAAAAAAAAAAAAAAGACGCAGAGCCCAGCCAAGTCATACAGGACCTAGTGCGCCAAGAGGGGCTATTTGGCATGACTGAAGCCACGGTATAAAAGCACACATCTAGAATTGTATTCAATGCAATGTAATGACTTTTAAAACACAGGGCCTGATTCACAGGTGAACTCAGTGCCGATGTTTGTGCAGTTCAGTGATTATTTGTTACTGCACATGCATGAAAAGTCCTGACAATCCCTACGGCGCATGCGTTTTCCTGGCCGTATGACTCAGTATGGCGCATGCGTTTTCCTGGCCGTATGACTCAGTATGGCGCATGCGTTTCCCTGGCCGTATGACTCAGTATGTTGTTGCGTACAGGCTCACTGGTATTAGGAATGCTGAGGCAAACCCATGGGTAGTGGTGACTGGGAGGTGGCCTGACGTGAACGCTAAAAGGTGTCTCATGGTTGTGTTATAGTGTTGTGGGTGTGTCAATGCAAGTGGCTGTGTGCTCAGACACAGTACAGCAGCCACAGAGGCCATATTTAGCCAGAGTTGACAAGGATACCATTGGCTGGTGCAATTGTCAATGGTGGGGGCAATGTTTAGTCGATGTTGGAGTATTTACAACCGACAGAGGATTTAAACCATCTATGGACACTGAAAGTGGGTGTCGCAGGACTTTCACATTTCGACGCAAGCAAGTGCACAAGGAGAAACCTGAAAATGCTGTAGTACTTGCATATTATCATAGCTGTGGAAATAAAATTGCTACAGTTTCTCTCTATTTACAATTGCTGTGCTTAGTCACTTTCATCCAATGATATGGATCCATGTGTCTGTCATCATTATTAATTCGCAACCTGTGCCAGGGTTTCAGTACCTACATGTCAGGTACAGGCAGACATTATTACATTTTGGCGGCAATTCACCTCAACATGCCTACATCTAACTACGTCTCACTAACATGAACATATTCTTATAATACTTGGTCTACCCATCTCCAATCTTGTAAAGTGTTATATATTGAAATTTTGCTCAGTTAATAAAGAACATGTATATTGTGCCAAAAAGAAGATCTAAAACTCAGACATGTGTCCAAGTTTACCTCAATCATGTCTATCCATTCCCGCACATTCAGGAAGCTCTTCTCACACGTCACATCATAGAGAAGTAGAACTCCGTCAGCTCTTCTAAAATAAGACTTTGCAATACTCCTAAATCTGGAATATAGAAATAATTTTAATTCTAGTTAAATTTTTTCATTACACTGGTTGGCAGAAAATTTGGGTACTAGAACCATTCTGAGTATATTAGGGTCTCAATCATTGTGACAGACATTTAAGTAATAATGCATGACAAAGTTACTCTAAGGACAAATTGATCAATTAGCCAGATATGGAGATGTACTGAAACCTGATGGTGGCATCTCTGAATCAGGACTAATGAGTTAGAAGATATTGTGAGAGGTGACCCACCTCTCAGCACTATACGGTCCAATGTAAACGGGGATACTCAGTATCTCCTACTTAAGGGCCTAATTCAGTAAGGATTGCAAATTTTGCTAGTTATCAGAATTTGAAATCCTTTTGTTCGCATGCTGGGGGCCGTCCATCGCTGGGCAGGGCTGCCCAGCATGATGACCGCCCCCCCCCCCCCCCCCCCCCATCAAGCAGAAATTGCGATCGCATCACAATTACTGCTTACTAGCAGAAATTAAGGTTGCCTCCTGCCGGCGCAGCTAAGAGGCCCGACACCATGTCCCTGGTCACGGCAACTGCATGTGACGTCACGCAGCCACCGCGATCACGCCCATACCACGCACCCATTGCAAACAACGCCGCCCCCATTTGCCCCCCCATCCCACGCCCCTACCTGATTGAAAGGAAGAGGCAACCGCATTTTCTGCGCTCCCCCTCCCCCTCCAGAAAATGTAGACGTATGTGCAGGCCAGGCGTTGTGCATGCGCGCGCATCTTTTTAGCAATTTTTACGGATGGTTCGCGTTTTGCGATCCAACCTGAATTAGACCCTAAGTCCATTACTTTTAAGGCCTGGGCACAGTTTTGCCTGCCATATTCAAGCCTGCATCTAAAGCATTTCAGATAAGATCGACAATGTCTAGATGGACAGTCAAGAGGTTGACACCAGATGGACAACAGGGTTGTCATGCAAATGATTGCCATAAAAAAAGTTTACACTTTTTTGTATTATTTTAACCCTAATCCTGACCCTTCTCCTAGTACCTAACCTTAAATCTCCCCCTGGTGTCTAATCCTATCCCCCCCTTGCCCCCCAAGGCCGAACCCTGCCATCCCCATGGTGTCTAACCCTGACCTTCCCCCCAGTGCATAACCCTAACCCTCCCCGTGGTGTGTAATCCTAACCCTCCCTTAGTGCCTAACCCTAGGCCTCCCCTTGGTGTCTAATCCTAATCCACCCCCAGTGCCTAACCCTAACCCTTTCCCTATTGTATAACCTTAACCGTCCTTTCCGCAGCCTAACCCTAATCCTCCGCCAAGTGCCAAACCCTAACTGTCCCCACTGACAGCCTAACCCTAACCAACCCCTAAAGCCTAACCCTAACATTAACCCTAAAAATCCTGAAAAACAATCTGTTGACATTTTGTGTTGACCATTTGCATGTCAACCCCTTGAGCTTGTTGACCTTTTGACCCTATTGACCTATGTAATAATAATAATAATTTCATTTATATAGCACTCTTTCTCCAACAGGGTTCAAGGCACGTAACAAATATCAAAAACAATGCACATAATACAGAAGATTTAAGTAATACAGCAATAGATAAGCCACACAGACATAAAAGAAAACCTTGAGCACACAGAAAGCATAATGCATGATTGGTGTAGGCATTTTGGGTAATAACTTCCAAGGGTTATGTATTCCATCCTCACAAGGTACCAGTACATTTCGACCATTTAACTGTCAACCTTTTGACCATGTAGACCTATTGACTGTGGACCATCTCAGTGGTTCCCAAACTAGGTCCTCAAGGACCCCTAATGGTTCACGTTTTCCAGGTCACCTGTGCACCTGCTGGGTGACCTGGAAAATGTGACCCGTTAGGGGACCTTGAGGATCGAGTTTGGGAACCACTAGTCTATCTGTTTAGTGTCTATCTCCCAACCGGAAACTGTCAGATAAAGCACAAGGAGGTGTAAAAGGAGTTTGAGCTGGATATGGACTTGACTTTGCTCAATCTCTAACTTTAAACAATTTCTCAAGCTCTGCACCCCATATCTTCTACATACTGCTGCACCCTCCTGCATCCTCACCTGGTAATTCTACCCATAATTGTCTATTATTACTCATCTTGCAGAATGTCAGCTTGGTTTTTAATCTGTTGTTACCATGTACTACTACCTTCACTACCTTTTCTACCATCCCTTCCCTTTCCCTTTTCTGAGTGCTTCCCTGTGTTCTGGTGTGCATGGATGTCACTTTAGTATTATACCTCCTCTATTACATAACATGTCATCTCATCCAAGCAATGCTTATTCAGCCCAGTATAACATATGTAGTGCACCCAGGATGACTGATTTGCTTTGTACTTTTGTGAGAAGGCGGAATAATCCTTGGAATTTGAATATATTACCCAAAAATGCCTCAACTCTGTATTATTTTCATGTTATTCTGAAAATCTGATCCTCTGTTTTGCATTGCGAAGGTCTGCTTTTGCAAAACTGCTCGCAAATGCTATCCTTACGGAATTAGGCCCTGTGTTCATGATTTATGTAAAGTGCCTAGAGTCTTTTTGGAGAAGAGCGCAATTTAAATAAAATAATTTTTATCCATTATTAACTGTATTTCAACTACTAGAAGAGCAGTTTACAATAGATATAACAGAACTAGGGCCAGATGCATCATCGCTTGGAAAGTGATAACATGGAGAGTGGAAAAGTACCAGCCAATCAGCTCCTAACTGACATTTTTCAAACACAGCCTGTGACATGGTAGTTAGGAAGAGATTGGCTGCCACTTTTTCACTCTCCATTTTATCACTTTCCAAGCGATGATGCATCTAGCCCTTTGTATGAACTGTGGATCTGATCTGGTCTTCCCATATACAATCATACGCCTTTTTGCACTTGAATGCTTCCAAAGTGATGCTATTGTATCTTGATGCCCAGCCTCTTCAAGAGATCTGATCATGTAAAAGTATATTTTCAGTATGGCAAAGCAATTATAAAAAAAAGTATACAATGTGCATTTGGCAAAATTAAAACCAAAAAACAAATCAAATCTAAACACGTAAGGGGGAATTCAAATGTCCGTGAAAATGCATTAATTTACCGCGAGTAAACTTTTGTGCATATTGTGCGAAAATGCAGCTTTTCACCAGTAAGCGCTCTAGCGTTTTTCGACCTATCAAACTGCAAATGTGCGAAAACAGGATTCGAGTGATATTTCTTGCCGGCAAAACCAGTGAAAAGTGTAAGTGAAAATGGAGAACCCCCCCAAAAAACAAACAAATATGGGATAACAGTATAGAAGTGTATTAGTGGTCACAATAAAAGTATTTGGGGTACTTAGATTATGTCTAATGGCTGTTATTCTGCATTCTTATGAGTTTTTCTAAAAATGTGAAAAAATGATAGAAAGTAAGTGTTTTTGTGCAAAATAAATGCTCTTCTTAAATTAAGGGTTCATGAAAATTGGTATAAGTACCGTATTTTTCGGACCATAAGACGCACTTTTTCTCGCCAAAAATGTGGGGGGGAAAGTATGTGCGTCTTATGGAGCGAATAAGACATGTGGAGAGCCATCACAGATGGAGTGTGTGGGTAGCGCCGGAGGGTAGCGCCGGGTCCTGGATGCTGCTGCTGCTGCGCCGTCATCTCAGAGCCCAGCAGCAGAGCCGGCATCATGTGACTCCCCCCCCACCCCACCTCCTCCTTCCTCAGGAGTGCACCGCGGGCAGCGTTAGCTGAGAGCCTGGACACAGGGAACCACTGGGTCTGTGTCTACAGTACTGTCTACAGTGTGTGTGTGTGTGTGTGTGTGTGTGTGTGTGTGTGTGTGTGTGTGTGTGTGTGTGTGTGTGTGTGTGTGTGTGTATGCTGGCTCTGACAGAAGGCTGCACTGTATAGAATCACAATCTGCAAATGCTTGTAGGAGTCTAATGAGAAATCACACAGAACTGGAACTATTTGGTTCAGAATATTTTTTTTCCTGTTTTCCTACTCTAAAAACTAGGTGCGTCTTTATGGTCAGGTGCGTCTTATGGTCCGAAAAATACGGTATATATATTTGGGTCATTTTAAGCCACTTTAAAAAAAGGTTAAAAAAAATAAGAATTTACTTACCGATAATTCTATTTCTCGGAGTCCGTAGTGGATGCTGGGGTTCCTGAAAGGACCATGGGGAATAGCGGCTCCGCAGGAGACAGGGCACAAAAGTAAAGCTTTTACAGGTCAGGTGGTGTGTACTGGCTCCTCCCCCTATGACCCTCCTCCAGACTCCAGTTAGGTACTGTGCCCGGACGAGCGTACACAATAAGGGAGGATTTTGAATCCCGGGTAAGACTCATACCAGCCACACCAATCACACCGTACAACTTGTGATCTAAACCCAGTTAACAGTATGATAACAGAGGAGCCTCTGAAAGATGGCTTCCTAAACAATAACCCGAATTAGTTAACAATAACTATGTACAAGTATTGCAGATAATCCGCACTTGGGATGGGCGCCCAGCATCCACTACGGACTCCGAGAAATAGAATTATCGGTAAGTAAATTCTTATTTTCTCTATCGTCCTAAGTGGATGCTGGGGTTCCTGAAAGGACCATGGGGATTATACCAAAGCTCCCAAACGGGCGGGAGAGTGCGGATGACTCTGCAGCACCGAATGAGAGAACTCCAGGTCCTCCTTTGCCAGGGTATCAAATTTGTAAAAATTTACAAACGTGTTCTCCCCTGACCACGTAGCTGCTCGGCAGAGTTGTAATGCCGAGACCCCTCGGGCAGCCGCCCAAGATGAGCCCACCTTCCTTGCGGAATGGGCCTTAACAGATTTAGGCTGTGGCAGGCCTGCCACAGAATGTACAAGTTGAATTTTGTTACAAATCCAACGAGCAATCGACTGCTTAGAAGCAGGTGCACCCAACTTGTTGGGTGCATACAGTATAAACAGCGAGTCAGATTTTCTGACTCCAGCCGTCCTTTAAATGTATATTTTTAAGGCTCTGACAACGTCCAACAACTTGGAGTCCTTCAAGTCGTCTGTAGCCGCAGGCACTACAATAGGCTGGTTCAGGTGAAACGCTGATACCACCTTAGGGAGAAAATGCGGACGCGTCCGCAGCTCTGCCCTATGTCGAATGGAAAATTAAATAAGGGCTTTTATAAAACAAAGCCGCCAGTTCAGATACTCTCCCGGCCGAAGCCAGGGCCAGTAACATAGTCACTTTCCATGTGAGATATTTCAAATCCACATTCTTTAGTGGTTCAAACCAATTGGATTTGAGGAAATCTAAAACTACATTTAGATCCCACGGTGCCACCTTAGGCACCACAGGAGGCTGTATATGCAGTACTCCTTTGATAAAAATCTGGACCTCAGGGACTGAGGCCAATTCTTTTTGGAAGAATATTGATAGGGCCGAAATTTGAACCTTAATAGATCCCAATTTGAGACCCATAGACAATCCTGATTGCAGGAAATGTAGGAAAACGACCCAGTTGAAATTCCTCCATCGGAGCACTCCGCTGCTCGCACCACGCAACATATTTTCGCCAAATACGGCGATAATGCTTCGCGGTGACTTCCTTCCTTGCCTTTATCAAGGTAGGAATGACTTCTTCTGGAATGCCTTTTCCTTTTAGGATCTGGCATTCAAACGCCATGCCGTCAAACGCAGCCGCGGTAAGTCTTGAAAAAGACAAGGACCCTGCTGAAGCAGGTCCCTTCTCAGAAGTAGAGGCCACGGATCGTCCGTGACCATCTCTTGAAGTTCCGGGTACCAAGTCCTTCTTGGCCAATCCGGAGCCACTAGTCTTACTCCTCTTTGCCGTATAATCCTCAATACCTTTGGTATGAGAGGCAGAGGAGGAAACACATATACCGACTGGTACACCCAAGGTGTTACCAGCGCGTCCACAGCTATTGCTTTGACCTGGCGCAATACCTGTCCAGTGTTTTGTTGAGGCGAGACGCCATCATGTCCACCATTGGTTTTACCCAACGGTTTAATAGCATGTGGAAAACTTCTGGATGAAGTCCCCACTCTCCCGGGTGAAGGTCGTGTCTGCTGAGGAAGTCTGCTTCCCAGTTGTCCACGCCCGGGATGAATACTGCTGACAGTGCTATCACGTGATTCTCCGCCCAGCGAAGGATCCTGGCAGCTTCTGCCATTGCCCTCCTGCTTCTTGTGCCGCCCTGTCTGTTTACATGGGCGACTGCCGTGATGTTGTCCGACTGGATCAACACCGGTCTTCCTTGAAGCAGAGGTTCCGCCTGGCTTAGAGCATTGTAGATTGCTCTTAGTTCCAGAATGCTTATGTGAAGAGACTTTTTCAGGCTCGACCATACTCCCTGGAAATTTCTTCCCTGTGTGACTGCTCCCCAGCCTCTCAGGCTGGCATCCGTGGTCACCAGGATCCAATCCTGCATGCCGAATCTGCGGCCCTCCAATAGATGAGCCTCCTGCAACCACCACAGAAGGGATACCCTTGTCCTCGGCGACAGGGTTATCCGCAGGTGCATCTGAAGATGCGACCCTGACCATTTGTCCAACAGATCCCTTTGCATGGAATCTGCCGAAAGGGATTGCTTCGTAAGAAGCTACCATTTTTTCCCAGGACTCTTGTGCATTGATGTACAGACACCTTTCCTGGTTTTAGGAGGTTCCTGAACAGGTCAGATAACTCCTTGGCTTTTTCTTCGGGAAGAAAAACCTTTTTCTGAACTGTGTCCAGAATCATCCCCAGGAACAGCAGACGAGTTGTCGGCATTAATTGGGATTTTGGAATATTCAGAATCCATCCGTGCTGCTTTAGCACCTCTTGAGATAGTGCTAAACCCATCTCTAGCTGTTCTCTGGACCTTGCCCTTATTAGGAGATCGTCCAAGTATGGGATAATTAATACGCCTTTTCTTCGAAGAAGAAATATTATCTCGGCCATTACCTTTGTAAAGACCCGAGGTGCCGTGGACAAACCAAACGGCAGCGTCTGAAACTGATAGTGACAGTTTTGTACAACGAACCTGAGGTACCCCTGGTGTGAGGGGTAATTGGAACGTGGAGATACGCATCCTTGATGTCCAAGGATACCATAAAGTCCCCTTCTTCCAGGTTCGCTATCACTGCTCTGAGTGACTCCATCTTGAACTTGAACTTCTTTATGTACAGGTTCAAGGACTTCAGATTTAGAATAGGCCTTACCGAGCCATCCGGCTTCGGTACCACAAAAAGAGTGGAATAATACCCCTTCCCTTGTTGTAGAAGAGGTACCTTGACTATCACCTGCTGAGAATACAGCTTGTGAATGGCTTCCAAAACCGTCTCCCTTTCTGAGGGGGACGTTGGTAAAGCAGACTTCAGGAAACGGCGAGGTGGCTCTGTCTCTAATTTCAACCTGTACCCCTGAGATATTATCTGCAGGATCCAGGGATTTACCTGCGAGTGAGCCCACTGCGCGCTGTAATTCTTGAGACGACCGCCTACCGCCCCCGAGTCCGCTTGCGAAGCCCCAGCGTCATGCTGAGGCTTTTGTAGAAGCCGGGGAGGGCTTCTGTTCCTGGGAAGGAGCTGCCTGTTGCTGTCTCTTCCCTCGTCCTCTGCCTCGTGGCAGATATGAATAGCCCTTTGCTCTCTTATTTTTAAAGGAACGAAAGGGCTGCGGTTGAAAGGTCGGTGCCTTTTTCTGTTGGGGAGTGACTTGAGGTAGAAAGGTGGATTTCCCGGCCGTAGCCGTGGCCACCAAATCCGATAGACCGACCCCAAATAACTCCTCTACGCATCGCCTGTCCACTGTCGTGTCCATAAAGCTCTTCTGGCCGAAATGGACATAGCACTTACCCGTGATGCCAGTGTGCAGATATCTCTCTGTGCATCACGCATATAAAGAAATGCATCCTTTATTTGTTCTAACGACAGTAAAATATTGTCCCTGTCCAGGGTATCAATATTTTCGATCAGGGACTCTGACCAAACTACCCCAGCACTGCACATCCAGGCAGTCGCAATAGCTGGTCGTAGTATAACACCTGCATGTGTGTATATACCTTTTTGGATATTTTCCATCCTCCTATCTGATGGATCTTTAAGTGCGGCCGTCTCAGGAGAGGGTAACGCCACTTGTTTTGATAAGCGTGTTAGCGCTTTGTCCACCCTAGGAGGTGTTTCCCAGCGCTCCCTAACCTCTGGCGGGAAAGGGTATAAAGCCAATAACTTCTTTGAAATTAGCAGTTTTTTATCGGGGCACCCCACGCTTCATCACACACGTCATTTAATTCTTCTGATTCGGTAAAAACTACTGGTAGTTTTTTCACACCCCACATAATACCCTGTTTAGTGGTACCTGTAGTATCAGCTAAATGTAACATCTCCTTTATTGCCAAAATCATATAACGTGTGGCCCTACTGGAAAATACGGTTGATTCGTCACCTTCACCACCGGAATCAGTGCCTGTGTCTGGGTCTGTGTCGACCGACTGAGGCAAGGGGCGTTTTACAGCCCCTGACGGTGTTTGAGGCGCCTGGACAGGCACTAATTGAGTGTCCGGCCGCCTCATGTCGGCAAACGACTGCTTAAGCGAGTTGACGCTATCCCGTAATTCCACAAATAAAGGCATCCATTCTGGTGTCGACCCCCTAGGAGGTGACATCCTCATATTTGGCAATTGCTCCGCCTCCACACCAATAACGTCCTCATACATGTCGACACACACGTACCGACACACAGCAGACACACAGGGAATGCTCTATACGAAGACAGGACCCACTAGCCCTTTGGGGAGACAGAGGGAGAGTCTGCCAGCACACACCAAAAAGCGCTATATATGACAGGGATAGCCTTATGATTAAGTGCTCCCTTATAGCTGCTTTTATATTAATATATATAGCCATTTATTTTGCCCCCCCTCTCTGTTATACCCTGTTTCTGTAGTGCAGTGCAGGGGAGAGACCTGGGAGCCTTCCTGACCAGCGGAGCTGTGACAGAAAATGGCGCCGTGTGCTGAGGAGATAGGCCCCGCCCCTTTTTCGGCGGGCTCGTCTCCCGCTATTTAGTACATTTAGGCAGGGGTAAATATCTCCATATAGCCTCTGGGGCTATATGTGAGGTATTTTTAGCCTTTTTAAAGGTTTTCATTTGCCTCCCAGGGCGCCCCCCCCCCAGCGCCCTGCACCCTCAGTGACTGCCGTGTGAAGTGTGCTGAGAGGAAAATGGCGCACAGCTGCAGTGCTGTGCGCTACCTTAAGAAGACTGCAGGAGTCTTCAGCCGCCGATTCTGGACCTCTTCTTGCTTCAGCATCTGTGAGGGGGCCGGCGGCGTGGCTCCGGTGACCATCCAGGCTGTACCTGTGATCGTCCCTCTGGAGCTTCATGTCCAGTAGCCAAGAAGCCAATCCATCCTGCACGCAGGTGAGTTCACTTCTTCTCCCCTCTGTCCCTCGTTGCAGTGATCCTGTTGCCAGCAGGAATCACTGTAAAATAAAAAACCTAAGCTAAACTCTCTAAGCAGCTCTTTATGAGAGCCACCTAGAATTGCACCCTTCTCGGCCGGGCACAAAAATCTAACTGGAGTCTGGAGGAGGGTCATAGGGGGAGGAGCCAGTACACACCACCTGACCTGTAAAAGCTTTACTTTTGTGCCCTGTCTCCTGCGGAGCCGCTATTCCCCATGGTCCTTTCAGGAACCCCAGCATCCACTTAGGACGATAGAGAAAAGTAATTACACGCACCTGCAAGCCTAAAAACACATGTCCCAATCATAAAGCACCCTAATATACCTGCCTCAAACCTTGTACCCCAATTCCAATAATTTTGCACTTTTTCACCCCAAAAGTGACAATGCATTAAAATAATTAAAAACTTCTCAGTGCCTGAATAGTTGTTAAGGGGGTGTTCCAGGGGTTCTGCTTTTCGTGAGTTGCAATAAAAGCTCAGTTTTTATAGCCAATACAGGATTTCATAGACAATTTAATTCCCCCCTCATAACATGAAAACTGTGATGCAATACCTTTCTTGCCCTGCAGTATCCCAAAGCTGTAATAGCGTTGGTTCTCCATCCACTACCAATGTCTTCATCTGAAAATCCACTCCTTAAAAAAAAAAAATAGAAAAAAATTATTATTGAAATGTTACAAAACATTTTTATCTCTAGTACTGACAGGTATTGATTTATCTTACAGAAACCTTCAAATATAAATACAGTTCTTATACCATATATACTTGAGAAAGGCATGGCCTAGGAATAATCATGATCATAGAGCAATTGCGCAAGGAGATGAAAATGATCACACTCACAGAGCAGCAGTAGTATTGAAGATTGTGTGTAATAAAATGTTTGGGGGATATGGTTTAGGTGGAGATGTAACAAACCGTGGAAAGTGGAGAGCGATAAAGGGATTTATTCAGAAAGCAGAGAAAATCCCTGTTTTGCGGGAAAACAGGGCTTTTTTTCTGCTTTGGGCTATTCATGAAGCGTGTTACCGTGGAGAAGTTCCAGACTTCTCCAGCGGAAACCAGAAACAAAAGTTCTCCACAAGTGGAGAAAAAAGAAGCGGAACCCCGCTCTGTGGCTGAATCGCATCACCATATGTTTGTGTGGTGAGTGCGATTCATGAAGGAATGGAAAGCTCTGCATTCCGCTTCTCCACGGGGTTCAGATTTGCCATCTCAAGATGGCGTAGTCTGAACTCTGGTTTGGTAACTGCAGGGAAGCTCGTTTCCCTGCTCTCTGCCCGGCACCCTGCTGGCTCCGCCCCTGACCTCATAGCAGCCACTTCAGCCTCCCGGGAGCTCAGATGCTGGTGCATGCACAGACAGGACTCGACGGCTGACTCCAACAACGCAGAGGGGGATTGCAGGAGAAGAAGTCATCACTGGAGTCCAGGGTACCAGTTCGCATCAGGGAAGGTTAAGTATACATGAGCTGCTACTTATCTAAGATATATATTGCACTGAACTGATGCGATCTATAGTTTTGTGTAACAATTCTGTTAACGCTTTCTACATGAATAGACCCCAAAGTACCAACCACTCAGCTTTTAACTGTCACAAAAATGACAGTTAGGATCTGATTGGCTGGTATGAGCAATTTTTCCACTTTACCTCCGTCTAAGATTTGACAAATCTCCCCCTTAGGTTGACAGCAGTTATTGACCTTCAGGGTGAGGCAATTGATACTTTAGAATGTAAGCTCTCACGAGCAGGGCCCTCTTCCCTCATGTGCTTATCCTTTGTCTTACTTTAATAATCTTCAACTGTACCACATCCAGCAGTCTTCTGCCACCTGAGCCAGTCAGGAGCCAGTGTCATCTGCTGATGTAACTATGTTTATTTACCCAGTACTTGTCCTATACTGTCATCAACTGTAAGTTGCTGTTTTCCTGTTTGATTATTTGTTTATGTATTCTGTAATTGGGTGCTGCGGAACCCTTGTGGCGCCATATAAATAAAGGATAATAATAATAATAATAATAATAATAAGGATCACAGGCATCACCTAACAGGTCACAACATGACAGGAGGATGTATTGATAGTGGGGAAATAACAAGTGTGAATACTTCACGAACTGTCCTCAGGACCCCAAACAGTACTTGCTTTCAAGGTCACCTGTTGTTCTTTAAAATGTGGTAGTTGGTAACACACCTGTACACCTCCCAGGTGACTTGGAAAATGTGAGATGGTACTAAAAAAAAAAGTAGCACTGCACAATGCAAAGAGGGAACATTTGTACCCCTCAGCAGCTAGCGTGTCCCCTCCAATAGGCCCGGGCAATTACTACCGCACCACCCCCTCTCGATGTCCCTGGCCGCAAGCAGTGGTGTAGCCAGGTTTTGACGCCAAAGCACTTCTTGATAAATACTGCAGCTTGGCAATGACTGACAACTTGCCAATGTTTCCATATAATTAAATCACCAGCAGTCTTGAACTGTACAACTCTTTTCATCAAAGTACCAAAGGAGGAAAAACAATATGGGCCTGATTCAGAATCACAGGTGACTGCATCTGCCATTTTTTGCACAACGCATGTGTTCATGGCAAACATACACATCTTACCAGATGTGCTTGCTTTTCAGAGTCACAAAGTCAGTCTGAACACCACTTGTGCCTAAATGGGTGTAATGGAGTGCCACAATGGGGCATTGCACTTGAGGTTGTTGTGGCACGTAGACGGTATTATGGTCTCTTTCAGAGGTAAGCATATGCAAAGGGTCATGCTTATTTATAGGGGCGAAGCAGACACATACATGCGGCTGACTGATTATAGGGGAATTCTGCTGCTATTTCCAAGGTGCAGCCACTTTGTGTGTCACTCAATCATTTTAACAGTGTAATTTGTTTTCAGTATTCCTATGCACCGTCTCTAAAGATGAACATACCCAAAGTAGCACTTGTGTTGCCTCGAAACTCATTTTTACAAAGTCTCATGAGAAAACTAGACTTCCCGACAGCTGCATCCCCAGCCAGGACTATCTTGTATGCTTTATCTGTGCTAGGAATCTTGCTTACCCGATCAGTAGTGTCTACCTGGAAGAACAATAAGCCATTTAAATTACTTATAAGCTCCATTTGATTATGTATTGTATAGACATTGTAATTAGAGGTAGCCTGAATCAATGCAAGAAGACTGTGATGCCAAACACACCTCTGCATGTAACAAACTGCTTACAGCCAACAGTTGAAATGCTGCTCGGTGTACAGATGCTACATTTTAAGACTAATGTAAGTCTTTATATGGCAAGCATTTTTTTCCTGGACATGAAAAAGGTATGCCCTGCAATTTATCTAGGTTTTTCTTCAAATGACCATAAACATGTATGCATTTTAGTCCTCGTTTACTACATTTCCTATAAAATATTATAGAAAATAAAACAAAATAAAGTTGTCACCTCAATTCAAATTCTAGAGAGGAAATAAAACACCTTAGTGTGCCAGGAGGGGGGTGGCCAGTGAGTGGTCATATTCAGGACACTTAGGGGACAGAAAGCAGGTAAAGCCAACTGAAGATGAAGCTATAATACCTAAGGTTGAAAAGATAGGACTTTCACTGTGTGATGAAGTGACTGTCTTCACCACCGCCACCACCATAGCGTACTATGGTAGAGTCGGCAAAGAGGCAAAAAAAAAAAAAAAAAAAGGTACCACTGGGCAAAGCATACTATAGTATGCCCAATTTTTGCACTGCAGTACTCTACTTTGAGGGCACTGCAGTGAAAAGACAAGCTCAGAATCTGTAAATTGTATGCCGCCACAATCACCTATTCCCTGCTATTAGCCGTGTTTTATGTTCTTATACAACCTGTATAATTAAGATCAAGGCACAGGGTAGAGTGTTCATGTAAAGGTCTCCGCATCGACTCCCAAACTAATGGGACTTTTAAGGCCACATGCTTATCCATGGCTGTAATGGATGATTCTATTGGCATCTACATGTGGAATAATGTGAATTCAATTGCTTCACGGCAATCAAATTGCATATTGTGGTTTGTATTCAAAGTCTTCCACAATGTCATGATTGAAGAATAATTTTTTACAGGAAAACTAGTTGTGATCTTAAAAAAATGAAAAGATTAGAAGTCATTCTATCCTTAAGAGAATGGATTTACAAGACTTATTGCGTTCCCTGTCTTCAGTAAAGATTGACAGGTCTGCATTTGCAACATTAACACTTCTATGTCTTACATGTTAGCAGTCACAGAAGCTCTGCTTACATTTGTCACATGGGCAGGCAACGCTGATATACACTTTCTGGATGATGCACCTGAGCTGCTCCTGCTGACCGGTCGTGATGGTTTCCAGTCTAGAAATGAACCACCAGATTCTACAGTGTAGGATTCTTCATCCCGGATTTCTGGAACCTGCAGCCACACAACAGACAACACATTATGCATCTATAGCAACCACCACTGTTGTGAATTTCAAGTTTTGTCTTAGTGTTCACCAGACAAGAATGGATTCAGCACTGGTTTGGAATCCTTGCAATATTTTCATCAATTGCATCAGATTACTTCTGAACTGTTTGCTGACAACCATGTTCTTAGAGGTAATTCCCACCGGGGGGAGGGGGTGATTACAACTCCCTTACACATAGAATGGCATATGATATAGTTGACCTAGTACTCACTTGTACTAGGGATGTTTTGGAATAGAGCTGTAGTGCCACCAAAAAGTAGGGATTGCACTTAAATGATACTTTTTGGATAAGGGATTAAAAAATGTGGACTTCCAAGTGGCATAGCGTATCCTATATAACGTCACTCATTAGGATTATCTCTCTGATCATTCTTTGGTGCTCAGAAGCCATCACTAGATATATGGGACGGTCTGTATGCCAATAAGCTCTCCAAACCACTTATACAGTGTGCAACATGGCAGATTTATTTATTGTAAATCCTTAGTTGTCTAAACATTATTTTATGATCATTCATACTCAATGGTAGATTTCGTTTTACCTTAAATGACACCGAATGGCTTTACTTAAATGTCAACTGTAAGGGCTGTAGTCCAACAGTTACTGTGGGGTAGATGTATGAGCAGTCAATATGGGAGAGAAGTGGTATCAGTACACGTTGTGTGCTCTGGCGGGGATTACAGGAGGGAGGAGTCTTCACTCCTCCACTCCAGCAAATGAAATGTTCATACATCTCGTTGGTGTAGCTTCCTGCTTCGCCTTGGTAAAGAGGCAAAGCAGGAAGCATTCTAGCAGCACAATATGGCCTCCATTTATGAAGCCTTGGAGAGTGATACATTGCACGGAGATAAAGTACCAACCAATCCCCTCCTAACTGCCATGTTACAGGCTGTGTATGAAAAATGACAGTTAGGAGTTGATTGGTTGGTACTTTATCACTGTGCTATTTATCACTCTCCAAGGCTTGATAAATCTGGGCCTATGTGCGTTATAATACATCTGCTCCTGTATCTGCTGCTCTAACACCAACATAGTAAACATTAGACTCACAAAACACTGAGCAAGCTGTATGAGCAGTCGGTATGGGGGAGAAGTGGTATCAGCACGTGTAATGTGCATGGATACTGCTTCTCCCCCATTTATTATTTGTGCCAATGTGTGCTATCGGCGCTGCTATTGTTAAGATGGCACTGATGGTCACCTGCAGCTATCGATTTCTACGCTGTAGTGGCTGCGGTGGTTGCATGGGAGATCTTGCGTTGGCTGTAAGATCATACACATGCCCAATGGAGCCAGCCGGGAGTAGAGATACAGTGCAGCATCACTAGACTGATGTGCTGTGTGCTCTGGCGGGGATCACCAGAGAGGAAAGATTTCACTCAACCAACCCGGAAAACAAGATGTTAATACAACTCATCGGTGTAGCTCCCAGCTTCACTTCAAAAGGCAAAGCAGGGAGTATTATAGCAGCACGATATGTGCCGCTATAATACATCTCCCCCACTGTCTGTTTAATGACAGCACATCCTACATGCATAATAAAAAAATGTCTACACCTCATTTTACCTGTACTAACAAACTGCTTACAAAAGTGTGTACTGAGGGCCTCATGGTGATTTGGGTGTATTACAAATTGATTAGTGTCAAATATACTAATTTGTTTTAACATGCCCACAAAATGGCATACACCTACTGTCATATGTTGATTTGGTATTAATGATGTCTTATGCTTAGAGAGGCAGTACAGAGGAAGGAAGGAGCCTGCAAACACAGATGAAATCCAGTAATGTGTGTGTAATTGTGAATGGAGGCAGAGCCACACAGCAGCACATATGTCAGTATCACTTGCAGGCACCAGGTCATATGCACTCTGGTGATGGTGATGGTTACCAGCACTAACTAGCTGCTTCTGATTGGCTGATTACAAGTTCACCTCTGATAGGTGCTTTCTTTATTGCTCGTGCATAGATCACATGATTTTATGGGTGCATATTAGAATACATGTATTGCTCCTTTCAATTGTACACAAGAAACAAGATTAAATCCTCTACAATACAACAGGAACTTATTTCAATCAAACCTTACAAAGAATGTTTTTATTTTTGTCAGCAAAACAAATGTTTCCATACATATTATTTATTTCCTTATTAGTGACACTGAATACATGCAAATATTAATGCACGCATACAAGTGGTGTAGCTTCCTGCTTTGTGTTTGGTGCACAACATCTCCTGCAGGAGTCCATTTAATGCTCCTGATTGTTCTCTACCGTCCCTTCCCAACAGCTTTATGTTGCTTCTTTAGCCCTTAACACTGGGAAATATATTTAGTTTCTTTCAAAGGGACATTGGGCCTGATTTATGTTTGGGTGGAACTGCACAGTCTCAAGGAAGCGGCTGTGCAATTGCATTTAATTAAAATTCAAAAGCAGGACCGGCTACTCCTGGTCTTATCAAGGTATGCTGTGTCATTCATTTTTTCTTTCTCATTCTATACTAGCCTATTTGAATACTATGGGAGAGTATCCAATTACCCCCAATTCCGTTTTGACGGAAAAAACGGGCGTATACCGCGATTAATGACCAATGGTCATTATTGCTGTATCCAATTAGAGGCTGAAAATGGACCCGCAATCGTGTAAAAACATATGAAATAGGGGATAATTCCCCGATCCCATGTGCTATCGGCTCCGGCAAAACACTTATCGCGGGTTATGCTCCAAGTGCCTAAGGCACCCGAAGCATAATCTTCAATAAGTGCCATCATCGCGGGGAGGAGCGTGCCACTTCTGCACTTATAAAATAGCCTCCGGCTATACAATTACCTGTGGTCATTAGGGGGTAATTGGATAACCCCCATGCCTCCTGTTTCTCCACACTGAAAGAAAAATTAAAATGCAGCAGGAGGCGTGTGTAGGAGATAGACACTTCCAGTTTGCATTTGCGAGATCTGAGTGCTGCGTCTGAGGAAGCAGCCTTGTATCACCACCATGACCATCGGTCACGATTCACAATGATTTTAGGCAGCAGTCAGCCTGAAGCTTACTTAGGCTAGTCGTAGCATCCAGACACCCGGGTCCAGTAAATCTGCATCCAACGACGCAGATCTTGGACCCATCACGCCTATATTTGTTTTTCTGAACATATATAGACATAGAAAACTAAAATAATGTCTGCCAACATTAAAGTAATCCTTTACATTTAATATAACTTTGCTATTTCACAATAAATTTGCTATTTATAACCACAATCAAGCTAAAGCTTAAAATAATCTCAAACATGGTAAATTCAAGCATACTAAGAATGTCATCTGTCCACCTTCCCGAGGAGCCAGCGGGAAGGACAGACCCTCTTTGAAAGGTTTTATCTATTAGTGTTTTGTCACTCACATCTGTATCAGAGGCATCACCACCGTAACTCTCATGTGCAAATCTTGACCGCTGAAAGTTCCTTGGTGCCTTGTATTCCACTTCAGAATCATACTCGTTGGAATCCCTCAAAGTAGATAGACCACTGTCTATACAACTTTCAGGAAGGCTGTCTACCTCACAGTTCAGTCTCTGCATGGGATCACACACAGCTAAAGAGTCATAGTCCTCGTCTAAGAAGGATGATCGAGGAGACCTAGCAAAACACAGTAAACACAACATTTCAGAGCAGCCATACATTATGCATGCTAATATATTTGTTACAGAAAAAACCTAAAAACCTAGCAGAACATTTTTTGAATTAGCCAGGTTAAGGCAACATATGCACTGGCATTGCAACACACGGGGCCAGATGAATCATCGCTTGGAAAGTGATAAAATGGAGAGTGAAAAAGTACCAGCCAATCAGGTCCTAAATGCCATTTTTCAAACACAGCCTGTGACATGGTAGTTAGGACCTGATTGGCTGGTACTTTTTCACTCTCCATTTTATCACTTTCCAAGCGATGATGCATCTAGCCCACGGTGTTTATGTATGCATCAGTTAGGTGTGTTCATTTGCAATTTTTTAGACAGTCGTCTGTATGTAGTATAAAAACATGCATATGAAAGCGCATTATGGATGTGCTTGTTATAGCACTAACAATGGGATTCCATTGAGACAAATTAAGGTTCCAAATGCACTGATGCTTTGAAATTGAGCTTCAAGCATCCAAAACAACACAGAGCAGAAGGCTATTAAAACGCATCTAAATCCTATAATGTATGGTCTCATTTGGTACAGTACAGCTATCTTTTCTTTTAAAAATTGTTAACATGTACTTAACTTCAGTTACAACTGTATCTTACACAAAATGTTAATGACAATGGGTATGTAGCCTTATGCAATCAATTGTGTAGCTTACAAATACATGCAGATACAAATTTATAGTGTATATTAAAGTTAACAGAAAACGTTTATGAAATTAAACAACTAAAAACAAAAACAGGGACATACAGTACCACAAATGCATGCCACCACCATAAATATTAGAGTAGGGCATAACCTAGAGGCATGCCACCACCACAAATATTACAGTAGGGCATTCCCCAGATGCATGCCACCACCATAAATATTAGAATAGGGCATACCACAAATGCATGCCACCACCACAAATATTACAGTAGGGCATTCCCCAGATGCATGCCACCACCACAAATATTAGAATAGGGCATACCACAAATGCATGCCACCACCACAAATATTAGAATAGGGCATACCACAAATGCATGCCACCACCACAAATATTAGAATAGGGCATACCACAAATGCATGCCACCACCACAAATATTAGAATAGGGCATACCACAAATGCATGCCACCACCACAAATATTAGAATAGGGCATACCACAAATGCATGCCACCACCACAAATATTAGAATAGGGCATACCACAAATGCATGCCACCACCACAAATATTAGAATAGGGCATACCACAAATGCATGCCACCACCACAAATATTAGAATAGGGCATACCACAAATGCATGCCATCACCACAAATATTAGAATAGGGCATACCACAAATGCATGCCACCACCACAAATATTAGAATAGGGCATACCACAAATGCATGCCATCACCACAAATATTAGAATAGGGAATACCACAAATGCATGCCATCACCACAAATATTAGAATAGGGAATACCACAAATGCATGCCATCACCACAAATATTAGAATAGGGCATTGCCCAGATGCATGCCAAGACCACAAATATTTCAGTGCTACTGAGAGATAATTTTCTCCTAAAGATGTTTCTCAGATTGAGCTAAATGTTATCAGTTTTTGGGGCAGATGTATTAAGCCTGGAGAAGTGATAAAGCAGTGATAAGTGCAAGGTGATAACGCACCAGCCAATCAGATCCAATATGTAAATCGACAGGAGCTAATTGGCTGGTGCGTTATCACATTGCACTTTTTACTGCTTTATCATTTCTTTATCACTTCTCCAGGCTTAATACATCTGCCCCATTGTGCCTACTATTGAGCTGTACAATTGAGGATGGTAATTTTGAAGGCCATTTACAGAACTTGGCTGGGAAGTAGATATGTACCACTGCACTGTGCCAATTGCAGTAATAAAAAGAACTACTGGATTTTAAAGTCAAATCATTTAAACTATCAAAAGGAGAGTTGACTGGTGATGTGTCATTTGTTTGTGAGTGAACACAGCGCTCAACAGAATGCAGTTATTGTATCGCAATATCAGTGAAATAAGTAGCTGAATTATAGGATTTGTTGACAAGTCAATTTAATAAATAAGGATGAGGATCACAAAGGAACACGAGTAGGCAGTGATTTTGCAGGGGGCATGCTGTGTTATTTGCAATAGTTTTAGGCAATTGGCCTGGTTCTGGTCCCAAAATGACCTCCTTATTTTTTAATTTAGATTACCATCAACTGGAACAATTTAAGACATGTTGATAAACGGGATGGAAGACAACTGGAGGTGACCCCTATTGGCACAACTGGCATCTGATGGCAAAATGTTGAGAGGCCAAAGGGCAGGATTATACCCTTCGTGGTTGGTTTTAGGCATGTGCTGCACAACATCGGTCTGTGGGTTATGAAAGAAATTATCATAACCAAATGGCACACAAATGCCCATGCTGTACGTAGCCCAGCTCATTATGTGATTGGTGAAATGTGATTCCACATGTAAAACCCCCCAGAAGTATGTACATCAGGCCAGAGCAACCCCTCCGGGAAAGCTGGCATGTATTGTCTGGCAATCGGCTGAGCTTTCTGAATGTCAGCCAAATGTTATACTTTCTGCATCAATTCTCTGTACCCAGTAATTTTGCAGAACAATAAAATATGAGCATGGACACTGTAATATATAATCTATTAGCTCAAAAGTACAGGTTTATGTTTTTTTAAATGTAGAAATGTAAAACGAGAACCTATCGACATACACACAAGTGGAGCAAAGTGAGCATTGAACACACTGGATTTGCAGTTGGAAGTCAGCTAAGTCATAATATACGTATTTGTGTAAGTAGATGTATCAGTGTGGCCCACATCCTTTAAGTTATGACCTCTTCAATAACACCTTAATGGGGAAACTGATTTAATTTAAACGTTGGGTCAGTCCTTAAAGCCCTTGATGCTGGTTGACTGGCAGTAGAAAGGAGATGTAGTTATGTGACCGATGGTCAGGAGACCGCCGTTCACATAACCAACAGCTACATCCCGCCCTCCTCTAAATCCTGACAGTCAGCATACCGACTAGCAGGGACTATTCCCACTCGTAGGTGTCCACGACACCCATAGAGTGGCAATAGAACCTTTGCCGAGCCCGCAAGGATCTTGTTGCGCTCCCTCACACCCCGCGCACGCGCCGCCATTCCACCTCCCGGATCCCGCGGTCGATATGCTGACCGCCAGGATCCCGAGCGGCGGTCATGCATACCGAACCCATAGATAGAATAGAAGCGGAAATTAGAAAATTATTATAGTTTCTCACAAGTTTCAGCTTTGAAAAGAGCCTCTTCTGGATAAGCACAAGAGGAATGTCTCTCAAGGTTGCACCCCTATTATATTCTCCAGCCATAAACCTATTTGACAATATCTTGCAGGACAGGACAATACTGTGTGTTGCTGGCTTTTTGTTTCCTCTCAGCAGTTACCAATATTTACCTAAACTCAAACACACGCAAAAAAGTCCATATGCGATATCCCACAGCAATAATGGAAGCTGAAAGTGATCAGGTCTCAGAATCGTATTCCAATTAACGCTTAATTAGCAAATGTTTTGGAAAAGTCAAATTTAGAAACTTAGCATTCTCAGGGTCTACTATCTGGTCAATTTGTCAGTTAAGACAATTTCAAATTACATCTCACCTAAAACACAACCAACATATGATGCATGTGGAAAATGAAGTAAAAGGTATACTGTACCGATCATAAGGAGAATTGCATCTGTTCAGTTTCGGACTGTTTCTAGAAATTGTACTTCCTGGTGAAGTGTTTGCACGCTGAAAGGACATAGTAGAGCCTTTTTTAAGAACTGTTAGTGAAACTAGGCTGAGTAATGTATTTTTGTAATTTCTTTTCTTGTTATATTTTAATATAAAATACATACATATGCATGGATACCTCAGTTTCCCTGTCTGCTCCGTCCCAATCCCCGCTGTTTGTCCCCTCCCTAGCTCTCACTGCTGTTCACCCTGTCCCTCCACCCCCACTCCACTGTACTCCGTCCTGTCTGTCCGCCATCTGTCCCACCACCCTACTGTCCCTCATTCATGTTAATCCTCTGTGGCATTACGTCTGTCCCAGCTCCCTTTCAGTTTGAGCCATTGAAGGAGAAGCATGTGCCCACGGCTACCACTACCGTGCAAGATGGAGATGTTACAGACCGTAGAAAATTGTTTACAAGACAATTTTGTATTTTCAGTTTACATTCTGTATATACATATACAGTACTGTGTAAAAGCTTTAGGCAAGTGTGACAAAAATGCTGCAAAGTAAGAATGATTTCAAAAATAAAAATGTTAATAGATTATTTTTATCAATTCACAAAATGCAAAGTGAATAAACAGAAGGGAAATCTAAATCAAATCAATATTTAGTGTGACCACCCTTTGCCTTCAAAACAGCATCAATTCTTCTAGGTACACTTGCACACAGTTTTGGAAGGAACTCATCAGGGAGGTTGTTCCAACTTTCTTGTGGCTTGAATCATTATGGATCGCTATTGAGGCTGAGACAGTGATGTTCACAAATCTACTCTTGCTAAAGTTTGCATGTAAAGAGCCGCCCAGAAAGGATAAAAGACGCCCTTCAATGCATTCATAAATCTGCGTAGACATTAGCAGATTCGCAATGCATACACATAAAAAGGACACCATCGACATTTGCGGCTGACCCCAGCATACTCAAATCAATGAAAATATGAAAATACAGTCACACCGGGCACCATATTTTTGAATGCAGCATTTGCAGATGACATCAGATACACTCCCCGAAAATGGCCATGCATTTTCCCAACCACTCCCCACAAACGCAATGTTACCACCCATGAACGGTCACTTCCTGTCAATCAAAATGCCTTCTCTTTACAATTAGGCTGCATACACAAGGCGATCGCATTTTGGCCTTCGCGCACACGCAATGCATTCGCAGTGCATGCGCAATCTGCCGATAATTGCTCACTGCATGCAAACTCACATTTGCAAACAGTAGTGAATCAGGCCCTTGAAGAACTAACCACAGATCTTCTGTAAATGTAGGCTTGCTCAAATCCTTCTGTCTGTTCATGTAATCCCAGACAGACTCGAGGATGTTGAGATCAGGGATCTGTGGGGGCTATATTACCACTTCCAGGACTCCTTGTTCTTCTTTACACTGAAGATAGTTCTTGACATTGGCTGTATGTTTGGGGATGTTGTCCTGCTGCAGAATAAATTTGAAGCCTCCCTGATGGTACTGAATGATGGATAAGTACCTGCCTGCATTTCTCAGCATTGAAGCACAAAGAAACGGGCAACGTTAAGAAAAAATAAACTATTAACACTTCTAATTGTGAAGAACAGACATGTCCTATAAATCTCAATTTCTCTCTCAGCTAAAAATAGAATTTATAAAAAACATGAAAATTGTTATAGCTGTTGCTGCCCTGTGCCATGCTCATATCCACTTGCTGTGCTGATATTGCTGCAGGGAGCATATCATCACTTGCACAAGAGGAATAGGGACCAGTGTCTGGAACATTAACTTACCAGTGATCTGTTATACTTGATCAAACTGTTCTCCAGCACACTCCGCAGTCCATCATTACTGTCATGCAGTTTTCTATTAGCTGTTCTGTAATAGAAAAATGGAATGTGGGAGCTACAGAAATGTTGCAGTTTTTTTTTTAAATCTTTAATAACAGAGAGAAAAAAATGAATAATCTAACTTTAAGTTACAATTTTTTATGAATCATGCAGGAAAATTATAACAAGCACTTCCTATACTGTATTTGGCTGAAAAAGCTATAATGACTGAATAATTAAACTGTACTATGAGCTGTACTTTTCAGTAACATTCTCTAGGCCAGGGATGTTTACAAAACAAGAGTCAAGTGTTAAACTGCACACACCTATACAATTGACAGACACTTCTTTTAATTCCCGACCCAGTCATGAGATCGCTTAACCGTTTGTACGCACCATCTTTTATGTGCAATTTAATAGTCCTCAGATTCAACGGCACAATATCGGTCAAAATGTGAAGTGTGTATGCATGTCCAACTGTTCTGTCCAAGGCTTTTTGTACCTTTACTAGATGTTAAGTTTAAATGCAGGGTTTGCCATTCAATTGCATGTCATTACCTTAATCTTCATTTTATTTCTGTCAAAGGCAAAGCCTTCCTGGCAACCTTATTCAATTTTCACCCTCATTTATAGTCAAATGGATGAAAGCCTTAGGGGGAAATTAATTAGCTCCAGTTTGTTCGGCCGACGCTATCCAATTAGTCCCAAAGTTAGCCTGACGCCGGCATTTATTAAGGATTTTTTCCTGGGACCTGCTGAGGTCTTGAAACAAAAACCCAGAAAATTAACCACCCCCCCCCCACACCCCTTCCCCAAAATTATATTTTAGTGCTACCAATGTGTTCTCAAACACTATTACTACAGTTGCTCCAAACATCCCTTCTCTTAATTGTATTGTCATTTTATGCTTATTTTGGTTTTATCATACATGGGTATAAGTACAATGTTATTAATCTTTAATAATACACATATATTCAAAATAATGCATTTATAAAAACATATTCCCATGAATTGTATTACAATTTAATTAAAAATGCATACTGAAGTATCTCAATCTGCTGTGCCAAATTTTCTCGTTCGTCTGTATATTCTCTGATAATTTCCATATCTCTGAAAAAACAAGAAAATAAATCAGTTTTATTTCCCAGCTAAAATCAGTATTGATCATTTCTTAGAAAGTGACAGTGATTGCAATATACCTTTCAGAGCTGATACTTTGATCTGCATAATCACTTTTCAGAGCATCCAGTTCACTCTGAAGGAAGGAGATGCTGGTTTGAGCTTCTAGGAGGTCTTTTTTAAGTTTCTGATTTTCCTATTGGAAAGACAGTGATATTTTTTTTTTAAATGTGTTTATGTACAGTTTTACACATGAAGAAAATACAGGGATATGTGCTTGAACATACAAGTCAATGGTAATACATAGAGTACCATATGGAAGGATACACAGGAACATGTGTAAACATGGGCAATAAGGAGCTAGGCCAAAGAAAAAAACGGAAGCAGGAAGAGAGGAGATCACTAAAAAACATACATAACAAATGAGATCAAGAGAAATAAAATTTAAACCAAAGCACAGGACTGAAATGCTAAGGAACCAAAGGAAGAAAGGAAAAGGAAAACAAGAGAGTCTGGAAGGGGGCAAGGAGATAAGTAGAAGAGGGGGAGTTTGAAAGAGGCAGAGCAGTTGGGGCACAAGATTCATCTTAATTATCACTATCCTACCTAACCAAGAGATATTAAGGTCGCGCCAGCGGAGAACGTTCAGTTTGATGAACTTAAGCGAAGGGTAAAATTTGATGCACAGATGGACTCATAATGGCACATTATGTAAACCATCATATATTAAACTTTAGAAGACCACCAGGAAATATTACAATTATGATGCAGGACATCCAAGACCAGAGGTGGTATGTTAATGGTGAAAGACTTGGTTTTAAAGAGATTTCTCTTATACCCCGAGAGAGAACCATGGCCCTCATTCCGAGTTGTTCGCTCGCAAGGCGATTTTAGCAGAGTTACACACGCTAAGCCGCCGCCTACTGGGAGTGAATCTTAGCTTCTTAAAATTGCGAACGATGTATTCGCAATATTGCGATTACAAACTACTTAGCAGTTTCAGAGTAGCTTCAGACTTACTCGGCATCTGCGATCAGTTCACTGCTTGGCGTTCCTGGTTTGACGTCATAAACACACCCAGCGTTCGCCCAGACACTCCTCCGTTTCTCCAGCCACTCCCGCGTTTTTTCCGGTAACGGTAGCGTTTTTATCCACACGCCCATAAAACGCCGTGTTTCCGCCCAGTAACACCCATTTCCTGTCAATCACACTACGATCGCCGGAGCGAAGAAAAAGCCGTGAGTAAAAAAACTATCTTCATAGCAAAATTACTTGGCGCAGTCGCAGTGCGAACATTGCGCATGCGCACTAAGCGGAAAAACGCTGCGATGCGAAGAAAATTACCGAGCGAACGACTCGGAATGAGGGCCCATATTAGGACAGGGCCTGGATCAATTTGGGAGGGACGTATGAGAAGAGGTTAAGGTAAGGAGGACGTCATGATATGCATCATGTGTGCGTCTGCGAATGTAACTGCATACAAAATTATACACTGTAATGTACCATTTCGTATGCAGATACAGCCGCAGTCACACACAAAGTTTAGGCATGCCTCATTTTATTTGAATTAGCCTAAGCTGTTTGTGCGTCCTATTTGCATCGTTTTGTGAATTAAATGCATTTTAATGGAAAAAGTCACACATAAAGACGCTCGGTGCTACTGAGTCATGCCACTAGAAGGGCTGTTTAACATGCATCAATCAAGGATAAAACTTCCTGAGTGGGATTTAATCGGCAGAACATTGTTCCACGAGATACAGTGACATATTTTAAAACCGCAAAAGACAAACTCATTTGAACTATGAAAATAACTGTTCTACATGAATGAACAGTCACAGAGCTTATTCCATGAGTATAGTGCAGAGCCAAAGTGATTCCAAACTAAGGGGTCTATGTACTAAACCTTGAAGAGTAATAAAGTGGAGAGAGATACAGTACCAACCAATCAGCTCCCAACTGCCATATTACAGGCTGTTTGAAAAATGACAGGAGCTAAGTGGTTGGTACTTTATCTCCATCCACTTTATCTCTCTCCAATGCTTAGCACACAGACCCCCTAACACTTTTCTTACCATAAGTGACAGTGGGCCTGATTTAAAGGCAAACACAGTTTCATACGCAGCTGCGATTTTGTACACAGCTGACTTGCAAATTTACATCCACCGCCTGGCACATTGGGCCTGATTCATGTTTGTAAATAAAGCAAAAACGCAGGCAACTGTCAAAACCATGTTGCACTGCAGGTGGGGCAAATGCAACATGTGCACAGAGATTTAGATTTAGGTGGTATATATTTTTCTGTGCAGGGTAAACCCTGGCTGTGTTTGCATGTAGCCCGCAAATACTAGACAACTTTATTTTTACACTGCAATTTAGATTTCAGTTTGAACACACCCCACCCAAATCTAACTCTCTATGCACGTTACATCTGCCCCACCTGCAGTGCACATGATTTTGCCAAGTTGTGTGCTTTTTTAGTTTTCTTACAAACTTGTATAAGTCCCAAAGTACAGATAAGTGATAATTAGGTAAATGATAGATCGCTATATATTTTTCATTGCGCACAATAACATTGTATACTTGTGTCCCCTATATATATATATATATATAGCAGTATAGCTAGCTTCCTATAACATCACTAACTATATCACATACCATTGTTAATTCATGTAATCGTTTTCTTAGAGCAGCCACATCTTCCTTTAAGTTGATGTTCTTTGATTGTTCTTCCAGCTAAGAAAATGGCACAAAAAGTAGTAAAATAAAGTGATAACACAGATCATACCGACTTATAGATAATAACATTTTACTTACCGGTAAATCTATTTCTCGTAGTCCGTAGAGGATGCTGGGGACTCCGTAAGGACCATGGGGAATAGACGGGCTCCGCAGGAGATAGGGCACTTTAAGAAAGCTTTGGATTCTGGGTGTGCACTGGCTCCTCCCTCTATGTCCCTCCTCCAGACCTCAGTTAGAGAAACTGTGCCCAGAGGAGATGATGAACAGTACGAGGAAAGGATTTTTGTAAATCTAAGGGCAAGATTCATACCAGCCACACCAATCACACCGTATAACTTGTGATAAACTACCCAGTTAACAGTATGAACAATAACATAGCCTCGGTTCAAACCCGATCAACTATAACATAACCCTTATGTAAGCAATAACTATATACAAGTCTTGCAAAAGAAGTCCGCACTTGGGAGGGGCGCCCAGCATCCTCTATGGACTACGAGAAATAGATTTACCGGTAAGTAAAATCTTATTTTCTCTAACGTCCTAGAGGATGCTGGGGACTCTGTAAGGACCATGGGGATTATACCAAAGCTCCCAAATGGGCGGGAGAGTGCGGATGACTCTGCAGCACCGATTGAGCAAACAGGAGGTCCTCCTCAGCCAGGGTATCAAACTTATAGAACTTTGCCAAGGTGTTTGACCCCGACCAAGTAGCAGCTCGGCACAGTTGTAGTGCCGAGACCCCTCGGGCAGCCGCCCAAGAAGAGCCCACCTTCCTAGTGGAATGGGCCTTAACCGATTTAGGCAATGGCAATCCTGCCGAAGAATGCACCTGCTGAATCGTGTTACAGATCCAGCGAGCAATAGTCTGCTTTGAAGCAGGAGCGCCAACCTTGTTGGCCGCATACAGAACAAACAGAGCTTCGGTCTTCCTGATCCTAGCCGTTCTGGTCACATAAATCTTCAAAGCCCTGACCACATCCAGGGACTCGGAATCCTCCAAGTCCCGTGTAGCCACAGGCACGACAATAGGTTGGTTCATATGAAAAGATGAGACCACCTTGGGCAGAAATTGAGGACGAGTCCTTAACTCTGCCCTATCCACGTGAAAAATCAGGTATGGGCTTTTATATGATAAAGCCGCCAATACCGAAACCCGCCTTGCAGAAGCTAAGGCCAACAACATGACCACTTTCCAAGTGAGGTATTTCAACTCTACTGTTTTGAGTGGTTCAAACCAAGGTGACTTGAGGAAACTTAATACCACGTTAAGGTCCCAAGGCACCACCAGAGGTACAAAGGGAGGCTGAATATGCAGCACGCCCTTCACAAAAGTCTGTACTTCAGGAAGAGAAGCCAATTCTCTTTGAAAGAAAATGGATAAGGCCGAAATTTGAACCTTTATGGACCCTAATTTTAGGCCCAAATTCACTCCTGTTTGAAGGAAGTGAAGCAGACGGCCCAACTGGAACTCCTCCGTAGGAGCAGTTCTGGCCTCACACCAAGAAACATATTTTCGCCATATACGGTGATAATGTTTCGACGTCACGTCCTTCCTAGCCTTGATCAGGGTAGGAATGACCTCCTCCGGAATCCCTTTTTCCGCTAGGATCCGGCGTTCAACCACCATGCCGTCAAACGCAGCCGCGGTAAGTCTTGGAACAGACAGGGCCCCTGCCTTAGAGGAAGAGGCCACGGATCTTCTGTGAGCAACTCTTGCAGATCCGGATACCAAGTCCTCCTTGGCCAATCTGGAACAATGAGGATTGTTCTGACCCTTCTTATTCTTATTATCCTGAACTCCTTGGGTATGAGAGGTAGAGGAGGAAACACATAGACCGATCTGAACACCCAAGGTGTCACCAGAGCGTCTACCGCAACCGCCTGAGGGTCTCTTGACCTGGCGCAATACCTCTTTAGCTTTTTGTTGAGGCGGGACGCCATCATGTCTATCTGAGGCAGTCCCCACCGATCCGTGATCTGTGTGAAGACTTCTTGATGAAGTCCCCACTCTCCCGGATGCTGGTCGTGCCTGCTGAGAAAGTCCGCCTCCCAGTTGTCCACCCCCGGGATGAACACTGCTGATAGTGCGCTTACATGGCCTTCCACCCAGCGTAGAATCCTGGTCGCCTCTGCCATGGCCACTCTGCTACTTGTGCCACCTTGACGGTTTACATGAGCCACTGCCGTGACATTGTCTGACTGAATCAGAACCGGTTTGTTCCGAAGCCATTCCTCCGCTTGGCGTAGGGCGTTGTATATGGCCCTCAACTCCAGGACATTGATGTGGAGACCAGTCTCTAAGCTTGACCAGAGACCCTGGAAATTTCTTCCTAGTGCGACAGCTCCCCAACCTCAGAGGCTCGCGTCCGTGGTCACCAGGACCCAGTCCTGAATGCCGAACCTGCGACCCTCCAGGAGGTGAGCACTGCGCAGCTACCACTGGAGAGACACCCTGGCCCTGGGAGACAGGGTGATCCGGTTTTGCATGTGTAGATGGGACCCGGACCATTTGTCCAATAGGTCCCATTGAAAGGTCCTTGCATGGAACCTGTCGAAGGGGATGGCCTCGTATGAAGCCACCATCTTCCCCAGAACCCTCGTGCAATGATGCACTGAAACCTTTTTTGGCTTCAATAGGTTCCTGACCAGAGCTACGAGCTCCTGAGCCTTCTCCACTGGAAGAAAAACTCTTTTTTTGGTCTGTGTCTAGAATCGGGCCCAAAAAGGGCAGACGCGTTGCAGGGACTAGCTGGGATTTCGGTAAATTGAGAACCCAGCCGTGCCTCTGCAATGTCTTCACGGACAGAGACACGCTGTCCAGCAACTTCTCCTGAGATCTCGCCTTTATGAGGAGATCGTCCAAGTACGGGATAATTGTGACGCCCTGCCTGCGCAGGAGCACCATCATTTCCGCCATTTCCTTGGTGAAAATTCTCGGGGCCGTGGAAAGACCAAACGGCAACGTCTGAAATTGGTAGTGACAGTCCTGTACTGCAAATCTCAGGAACGCCTGGTGAGGAGGGAAAATCGAAACATGAAGGTACGCATCCTTTATGTCCAGGGACACCATCCAATCCCCTCCCTCCAGGCTGGCGATGACCGCTCTGAGCGACTCCATTTTGAACTTGAACCTCTTCAAGTACAGGTTCAGGGATTTCAGATTTAAAATGGGTCTGACCGAACTGTCCGGTTTCGATACCACAAACAGGGATGAATAATAACCCTCTCCTTGCTGGAGATGAGGAACTTTGACTATCACCTGTTGAATGTACAATTTGTGAATTGCAGCTAACACCAGCTCCCTCTCCGACGGGGAAGCCGGCAGAGCCGACTTGAAAAACCGGCAAGGAGGCATGTCTTCGAATTCCAGTCTGTATCCCTGGGAAACAATCTCTCTCTGACCCCCCCCCTCCCCCCCGGAAAGCCCCAGCGTCATGCGGTAGACTTTGCAGAAGTAGGGGAGGACTTCTGCTCTTGGGAACTAGCCGAGTGCAGTTTTTTTCCCTTACCTCTGGCAACAAAGGACGATCCTCGTACCTTCTTGCTTTTATTGGAACGAAAGGACTGCATTTGATATTGCGGTACCTTCTTAGCATGCTGCGGGGGAACATAAGGTAAAAAATTCGATTTACCGGCCGTAGCAGTAGAGACAAGGTCCGAGAGGCCTTCTCCAAACAACTCCTCCCCCTTGTAAGGCAATGACTCCATATGCCGCTTTGAGTCGGCGTCTCCCGTCCACTGTCGGGTCCACAAGAGTCGCCTAGCAGAAATAGACATAGCGTTTATTCTGGAGCTTAGTAAACAAATGTCTCTCTGAGCATCCCTCATATACAAGGCAGCATCTCTGATATGCTCAATGGTCATTAGAATGGTATGCCTATCTAACGTGTCAATCTCCGTAGATAAGTAGTCTGCCCATGCCACGACAGCACTACAAACCCAGGCCGACGCCATGGCCGGTCTAACGATAGTTCCTGAATGTGTGTAAATGTGCTTCATGGTAATTACCTGCTTGCGATTAGCAGGATCCTTGAGGGAAGCAGTATCCGGAGAAGGCAGTGCCACCTTCTTGGATAAGCGTGTCAGTGCCTTGTCTACTTTAGTTGAAGATTCCCATCGTATCCTATCCTTCTGTGGAAAAGGATACGCCATAATAATCCTTTTGGGAACATGTAGTCTCCTATCCGGAGACTTCCAAGCCTTTTCGCACAATTCGCTTAGCTCAAATGAGGACGGAAACGTGACCTCAGGCTTTTTCCCTTTATACATGTGAACCCTCGTGTCAGGGACAGGGGGTTCCTCAGTGATATGCAAAACCTCTTTTATGGCAATAATCATGTATCGAATACCCTTTGCCACCTTCGGCTGTAATTTTGCATCCTCATAGTCGACACTAGAGTCAGTATCTGTGTCGGTATCTGTGTCAGCGACCTGGGATATGGGGCGCTTTTGAGACCCTGAAGGTCCTGGCGCCACAGGGACAGGCACGGTCTGGCTACCTGACTGATCCCTAGCCTCAGCCTTGTCTAACCTTTTATGCAGGAGATTCACATTTGCATTTAAGACATTCAGCATATCCACCCAGTCCGGTGTCGGCGTTGCCGACGGCGACCTGACATTCAAACACTCCCCCTCAACATTAAGCGAGCCTTCCTCGTCAAACATGTCGACACACACGTACCGACACACCTCATACACACAGGGAAACTCTTTTCTGAAGACAATATCCCCTTTAAGGCCCTTTGGAGAGACAGAGAGAGAGTATGCCAGCACACACCCCAGCGCAATGACCCTGGAGACCAACACAAAATGTTTTTCCCCAGCAGCGCTGTATAATATCTTATCCGCCAATTATGTGCCCCCCCCCCTCTCTTTTAAACACCCCTTCACCGTGTGTAAGCAGGGGAGAGTCCGGGGAGCTTCCTCTCAGCGTTCTGTGGAGAGAAAAATGGTGCTGGTGAGTGCTGAGGGAGAAGCCCCGCCCCCTCGGCGGCGGGCTCCGATCCCGCTCAAATTTGTGTAAAAATGGCGGGGGCTCTTTTATATACATGTACAGTGCCCAGCTGTACATATTTTGAGGTGTTATTATTGCTGCCCAGGGCGCCCCCCCTGCGCCCTGCACCAATACAGTGACCGGAGTGTGTGAGGTGTGTGGAGCAATGACGCACAGCTACGGTGCTGTGCGTTACCTCAGTGAAGCCGCTGAAGGCTTCTGCCGCCTGAGACGTCTTCTTGCTTCTGTTCTTCTGGCTCTGTGAGGAGAACGGCGGCGTGGCTCCGGGGGCGGATGCCCACGACAAACCTGTGTTCACCCCCTCTAGAGCTAATGGTGTCCAGTAGCCGAGGAAGCAGATCCTATCATTTAAGTAGGTCTGCTCCTCTCTCCCCAGTCCCTCGATGCAGGGAGCCTGTTGCCAGCGGTGCTCCCTGTAAAAATAGAAAAATCCAAACAAAAATGCTTTCTAATGCAAAGAACTCAGGAGAGCTCCCTGCAGTGCGCCCATCTTCCTCTGGGCACAGTGTAAAACTGAGGTCTGGAGGAGGGACATAGAGGGAGGAGCCAGTGCACACCCAGAATCCAAAGCTTTCTTAAAGTGCCCTATCTCCTGCGGAGCCCGTCTATTCCACATGGTCCTTACGGAGTCCCCAGCATCCTCTAGGACGTTAGAGAAAATCCCCCTCACTTTAATGTAAACCTACTTGATACAACATTTCACAACAATTTTTGTTTGAAGTACTGTGTATTATGACTGTAACATTATCAAAGCAATATCCATGTAAGGTAGACATTCAGCACTTACTAACAAGAGTGGCACAGGACCTGATCCGCCAAGAAGGGAAGTTTGTCCCGACTGCAGCAAAAGTGTATGAGGACACATATGTATACATTGTAACGAAGTAGCTGACATAAAGTGGATGACCAATTATTCTTCTGATATTGACTTTATGATTCATTTCTAACAACGTTTGCAACAGTGGCCCTCATTCCGAGTTGTTCGCTCGTTATTTTCCTTCGCATCGGTGCGATTTTCCGCTAATTGCGCATGCGCAATGTTCGGACTGCGGCTGCGTCAAGTAAATTTGCTAAGAAGTTTGGAATTTTACTCATGGCATTACGAGGTTTTTTCTTCGTTCTGGTGATCGGAGTTTGATTGACAGGAACTGGCCGTTTTATGGGTGTGTGTGAAAAAACGCTGCCGTTTCTGGGGAAAACGCGGGAGTGGCTGGAGAAACGGGGGAGTGTCTGGGCGAACGCTGGGTGTGTTTGTGACGTCAAACCAGGAACGAAACTGACTGAACTGATCGCAGTGGTAGAGTAAGTCTCGAGCTACTCAGAAACTGCTAAGAAATGTCTATTCGCAATTTTGCGAATCTTTCGTTCGCAATTCTGTTAAGCTAAGATACACTCCCAGTAGGCGGCGGCTTAGCGTGTGCACTGCTGCGAAAAGCGGCTAGCGAGCGAACAACTCGGAATGAAGGCCAGTGTCACAGTCTTTACAAAACTGGCAGCAAAGATTATTCAGACTATACCTAGTGTCAATAAAGGTTATTGAAGTTACCTTTTTTAGCTTTTTTATTGCAACCTGTAGTTCAGCAACTTCAGATTCATGTTGACGCTTCAAATCATTGAGAGCTTCCTCTGCCTTTCTCTTCTCCTGGAATAGTAAACAAAGAAAAGGTTTATGTACATGTTCTTACCAGAGCAATACTAAATGTCATCAGTGAGATAAAACAAAGTAAGCCATGTAATGCACTACTTCATTATACATGAAAAGATCAGGTCACATTTGAAGTGAAAGCACAATATTAATTTACGTGGAAAGAAGATCATCAGCTTTTGGTTTAATATCATTATAGTATGTTTACTCAATTACTAGTCTTATTCCCTCCTGCAAAGCGCATCTCTGACATTCCAAATGTCTCTCTTAGGATAATCTGAAACATTCCCAAAGCGACAACGTGTCAGTTAGTGAACCGCTAGATAAAGCTACACCAAGGGGTGTATTCAATGCTTGTTGGATCCTTTCCAACGGAAAGAATCCGACAATGCAGTATTCAATTCTTAAAGTCGGATTGACATTGTCGGAAACGGGGCTAAAACCTGTCGGATTTGGCCACGAATCTGACTAAACACGTGGATCGCCGATCCACGTGCTTTCCGACAAGTCGGATTTTCTGACTTGTCGGATAAATGGGAGTATGATTGAATAAGTCGAATCTGGATTCGACCTTAAACTCCCGTTAATCTGACAAGTCGGGAAATCCGACTTGAATTGAATACACCCCATAAACTCTATCCTCAATTATGGAAAGAATATGGTAAGTGCAAGGAAAGGAGGATACCACTTATATTATATCAAACTTCACCACTAAACTTACAGTCATATTATTCCTGTGACTGGAATACCACTGAGCCTTTTCCGCCACATATTGTATTTTAATTCAATTTGGTGTATATATCTGGAGATAGAGCAGCTTCTTCCCAACTGTGTTCATCCCACACCCTGCCAGAATTCTGTAAACTGTGTTAGAGATACTGTAGCTCATGTACTTGCTACTTAGGGGGGTATTCAATTAGTTCCGCCATTTTCAGAGCTATAGAATATCCACCCCCTGGATATTCAACTTCGGGACATTTTCACCCATTCTTAACGCATTTTCGCCAATGCCTTTTCACTTCTTTTTTTAGTGAAAAGGCACTGACGAAAAATGACTCAAAATCGTCGAAAACGGCCCATGTTTCCATAGGTGCAGGTGCAAAAACACGTGGATCTGCTGATCCACGTGTTTTTCGCTCCTGCCGAATGTTTCACCTATGTGAAAAAACAGCCCTGCTATTACACAGTAATAAAGAGTTACCAGCGCTATGAGTTGTGTCTCTAAATTAATAAATCAATGGATCAGTTATATAAAAAGATATTTAATGGTTAATAATATAAAATCACATAAAAAACCAAGTGGTTAATTTATACACATATATACTAAATAGATATATTGTAAAATCACTGGCTCTGAGATGGTGATATTTTCAATCTGCTGATAGGAACCAAACCATTGCTCTAAGATCCCGGACTTGATATATATATATATATATAGAAATGTCCTCCTCCTTATAAATTGTTTGCACAGTCAGCTGGTAATACCCTGATAGTACCTCACACACAGTTCCACGAGGTATTATAATTACTCGTCTGCGTAGATAGTTCAAGGGGTTTCCATATCTTGGTTTCTTAATCCTTGGAAATCCAAGTCAAAGCAGAGAAAAGTCCTTATCTGGATCGGTCTCAAATGGTATGAAGATGGGGTTCCACTGCAGTACCTTAAGAAACCAACCTCTCCTTTCTTCAATACACCCAGTAAGATATGGAAACCCCTTGAACTATCTACGCAGACGAGTAATTATAATATCACCTCGTGGAACTGTGTGTGAGGTACTATCAGGGTATTACCAGCTGACTGTGCAAACAATTTATAAGTAGGAGGACATATATATATATATATACAGGTTGAATATCCCATATCCAAGTATTCCGAAATACGGAATATTCCGAAATACTGACTTTTTTGAGTGAGAGTGAGGTAGTGAAACCTTTGTTTTCTCATGGCTCAATGTACACAAACTTTGTTTAATACACAAAGTTATTAAAAATATTGTATTAAATGACCTTCAGGCTGTGTGTATAAGGTGTATATGAAACATAAATGAATTGTGTGAATGTACACACACTTTGTTTAATGCACAAAGTTATAAAAAATATTGGCTAAAATTACCTTCAGGCTGCCTGTATAAGGTGTATATGTAACATAAATGCATTCTGTGCTTAGATTTAGGTCCCATCACCATGATATCTCATTATGGTATGCAATTATTCCAAAATACGGAAAAATCCCATATCCAAAAATACCTCTGGTCCCAAGCATTTTGGATAAGGGAGACTCAACCTGTGTATATATATATATATATATATATAGAAACAAGTCCATCGAAGTGGAGGTGCACTCTCGCAATGATAGAATCATACACAGTGGTAAAATCAATCGTCATCGAAGCTTTATTCGTGTCAACGTTTCGGTCCGTAACCGGACCTTTCTCAAGACAGGTGACACATCAATTCAATTAAGTCATCATATGATACACATACATCTGCAAGGACAATATACATAGTTATGATCACAAGCCTCACCGGTCCCTGGAAAAGCCCCGCACCAACAGATAAAAAGAAAGAGAAAACGCCACCAAAAGAGGTGAATATAAATAATACCAATAGTGTCCCCAGTCACCTAAATGATAGGGTATAACACCTCATAAATCCGTACCTAAAACGTCTAGTTACATCCACTGTAGTGAATTAAAGTAACGGACTCCAGCGTATCTCAAACTGTGATCAACAGAGAAAGAGAACATGTTTTAATATAAACCAGCGATTGTGGTGACATAGGGTAAAATAAAGCTTCGGTGACGATTGATTTTACCACTGTGTATGATTCTATCATTGCGAGAGTGCACCTCCACTTCGATGGACTTGTTTCTATAGTATTAGTGGACCTTATGGCCCATTAGGAGCACCCGCCCGTTGAAGAATAAATTTGGTGATGTGAGTGCAGGACAACCAATGGATATACAGTACCCGCTTTTTGATGAAGCGAGTATTTCCTGACACCCATCAGATTGAAGGACATTGATGCATAGATTTTGGTCACTAGGATCCAAGGGATAATTTATATTTATGTTTGAATAATCAATAATCGATTGTAGGGAGTTGTTACACGTGACGCCATTGGTGATTCGCGTGCGACTAAACCTCTGTGATTGTTTATATTTATGTTCTGATTGTATTTGCATTTGTTTATAGATTATATCTAATTATCTGAATATACTACACCAATATGGCACAAGGAGGAGTATACCTCATGGACGATGGTTTGTTGGCTCAGGCTGAGGCTGGCACGGTCTCGTTCACGGACGAAGAGAGAGAAAAATTGTTGTTCGATAAACTCGACTTCGAGTCCCTACCGGCTGAAACACCAGCTGATACCTACTATAAAATATTGAAACATAGACAGAGGGAGGTAGATCTCACTCTTCACGGACAGTTTTTGTCCGAATATCTAAGGAAAAAACAAATCCCACGAGGATTTCGAATTACCAACATTCCTACGTTAGGGCGTAATAATCCCGTGTTTTGTAGTCGCTGGTGCGGTGTTCTCAACAAATGCTCGTTAGATCTGATAGCACTGGTGGTTGAGGAAGTAGGACAGGAGTTGAAGAAAGTGCAGATAGAATCTGAGACTACTATCACCATACTGACGGCATCGCTCAGGGATGATAAATCCCAGGATTGGAATGAGCGATTAACCACTCAGATTGACACTTACCGTAAAGAATTAATATCATTTAAAAGGAAGAAATTAACCACGGTTGGCAATGATTACCAGAACCATGCAGTCTATCGATGGCTGTTAGGGAATTCCGTACATGAGAGACAGGGGCGCCCCGGCAGGAGACAACGAGCTACTCCATATCCTAGAGATTATGGGTCCTCACGGTCCACCTCTGACACGGACCACCATGAGGGCCACTCCGACAATAGTTATAATTTTTTAGAACAAGGTACAGACCAACATACTATACACAGCCGTATGCTAAGAAGCGGCATCGACCGCATGCGAGGAGAGGGGGGTACAAACCGACGAAGGGGGAGGCGCAGACGCAATTAGATATGGTGTTTAATCTTTCTAACACCATCCTTGATGAAGCTCAATTAAAACTACTCTCTAGGGGGCTTTCATTTGTCCCTACCTGTGCTCCTGACCCCTTTCAACAAACCATTGATCAGTATAAGTTCGGGAGATCCCTCCGATTACGAGAATTCTTCGCTGATAAACCCATACACACATCTAGAAGCCCGTTTAAAAGTAAGTCCAATTTTGATCCTCCTTCCTCGAACTCGAGTATACGGACGTTTTTACGTCTTGTACAACAGGAGACCAAGGGGAAGCCAATTAGGCGTTCATATGACAACTTATCTGTTCCAGAACGGAAGGCCCTGAAACAGCTTCGGTATGCCAAGCATCTGGTCATTAGACCGGCCGATAAGGGCGGCGCTGTCGTGGTCCAAAATTGGGAGGACTATGACAGCGAGGTGACCAGACAATTAGCTGATAGATCTACATATGAGAAATTGAATTGCAATCCTGTACCACGGATTAAGGCGAAGGTTGACAGGATTATCAAATTGGGTTATGAGCATCGCTGGATCACTGACGATCTTAGAACATTCCTGACGGTTGAAAACCCACGATGTCCTGTCATATATCTTCTACCGAAGATACATAAGTCATTAGCACAGCCCCCTGGACGACCGTTCATCGCGGCTGAGGGCTCTTTACTTCAGCCACTAGCGCGGTTTCTCGACAGTGTTTTACAGCCATTAGTTCAACGTATACCCAGCTACTTACGTGACACCAGTCACTTTTTGGAGAGTTTGACTGACATCCAGGTTGACAGTGGTTCTCTCTTGGCAACCATGGATGTAGCCTCTCTTTACACCGTGATCCCCCATAGGGAAGGTTTAGAGACATTGAGGCTAGCCTTTGAGCTGTCACCATGCATTGAATTCCCCACTGAGTTCCTTCTTGACCTTATTGAATTGGTTCTCACGAATAACCACTTCATGTACAAAAATGATTTTTTCTTGCAGTTATCTGGCACGGCGATGGGGTCTAATTTGGCCCCATCGTATGCCAACCTCTTTATGGCGTGGTATGAGAAGACCCACATACAACCCCGCTTTGGGCACAAGATTGCATTTTTTCGGAGATTCATTGACGACATTTTTTTGATTTGGCAGGGAACTGAGGCCGAGTTTAATGCTATGGTGGCAGAACTCAACACTCTACCCAGCCCGATCCGTTTCACTGCCGTGTGTTCAGGATCAGAGATTAATTTTTTGGATGTCACTGTAATGGTCTCGGGTTCCAGCCTATTAACTACACTATATCGTAAATCGACAGATCGTAATTCCTTATTACTAGCATCTAGTAATCACCCTCCAGCCCTGAAAGACAGTTTGCCCATCTCCCAGTATTTGAGAGCTATGAGGATTAACTCAGAGGTAGATCGTAGGCAGGAACAGTGCACTGAGATTACCACTCGCTTCTTAGAGAGGGTATTCGGCTGGGACACTCAAGATGTGTCTTGAGAAGGCGACAGGTCTTTTTTCTGGAACCATCCCTAAAAAGAAGAAAGAGAATAGGATGGTATTCTGTACGCAGTATGACAGGAACTCATCCAAGATCAGCAAAGCGGTACGCCGCCATTGGCCTATTCTGTCGACTGATAAAGATTTACCTTTCACACGGGTTAAAGCACCCATGATGGCCTACAGGCGAGGGGCTAACCTGAAACAGCTACTTATGCGTCCAACTATGTTTCCTGTTGAGTCTGTTAAAACCCCTTTTCCATTGATGCAGGCTAAACCAGGTTGTTTCTCCTGTGGGGGCTGCACTACGTGCCGGTCCATGTTGACTGGAGCAACATTTTCCCATCCACATACAGGGAAAACTATTAAAATCAAGTACCATCTACACTGTCGTCTCGACTATGTGATCTATATGCTTAAATGTCCATGTGGACTATGTTATGTGGGATTGACCACAAGGGCATTCCGAGACCGTATGGCAAACCACAGGTCCTCGATCCATACGGCACTTTTGACTGGACAGACTGACAAGCCTGTGGCTCGCCACTGTCTACAAGCACGACATCAGGTGGCTAGTATGAAATGTAGACTCATTGATTGGATTCCACCTAAATCTACAGGTGGGGATAGGACTCTAGCGTTGAGACGGCGTGAGAGCTATTGGATTCACACTTTAGATACAGTTACCCCCAGAGGTTTGAATGAGGGTAATCCACTTAATGTGTTTTTATAGATACAATTCTCCTGTGTGTCTATATCATTTCTGTGGGTCCTCTAGTGGGATGGCTTGATATGGGCATTCGATTCTGTGACACCTTGCAGTAATTGTTTCACACGGGTGGCCAGACACAGTATATTGATGTCCTGGTTATCTTGAGTAACATTTAGATTAATGAGTTTAGTGCCTATAATTAAGTGGTGTATGAGATGTATAAATCTGTTGTGTTAATTGTTGCGGCGCAGTCCATCACCCTTGTGAACTTACCGGTCTCTGGTTCACCCGGCACCCGGATTTAGATTTTGTGTGTGCACACTGTAACAGTACCTTGTTTCATGTGCTCTCTACACATATAATTGCCATTATTAGTAATAACTTATTATTGTCTAGTTACACATGTTTGTTTCCTGATTATATGTAATCAGTTGTGGGATTGTTTCTTGTCTGATTACACAGTGGTGCCGTTCTGATTTCACTATGTGATCGCGGCACTACAGGTGTAATAATGATTTGTGTCTAGCGGTTGTGCGTTCCACCGCGACTTCCGGGACGGTGGAACGCAAACCGGCGTCACTTCCGGTCCGTGGACCGCTATAAATGAATAGCGGCCGCGGCGGCTTGCTGTGTACAGTGAGCGGTTACAGTGTCTTGTACACTGTTTAACCGCGCTGTGTGTGAGTAGTATGAACAGGATTTAGACCCGGTAGAGAGAGTATTAGGCACGAGTGGGGCACTTCTGGTTTTTCGGATACTTCCGGCCGATTCACTATTTAATCCCCACCCAGTGGATTGGAGGGCTATGCAGTCACAAGCACAGCCTCCATCTGACTGAGTAAGTAACAGTATTTGATTGTTTTACTATACCCAGGCACCGGCACTGTATCGACATTGATCTGTGTAATTTTTCTGACAGCTCTTTTGCTATATGGGTGTACACTACACCTGTGGCTGCATCATTGTAAGAAGATGACATATATTAAGGTATTTGCACCGTGTGTGGGGGTGATTACCCAGATGAGTGGTTTTACCCTATGTCACCACAATCGCTGGTTTATATTAAAACATGTTCTCTTTCTCTGTTGATCACAGTTTGAGATACGCTGGAGTCCGTTACTTTAATTCACTACAGTGGATGTAACTAGACGTTTTAGGTACGGATTTATGAGGTGTTATACCCTATCACTTAGGTGACTGGGGACACTATTGGTATTATTTATATTCACCTCTTTTGGTGGCGTTTTCTCTTTCTTTTTATCTGTTGGTGCGGGGCTTTTCCAGGGACCGGTGAGGCTTGTGATCATAACTATGTATATTGTCCTTGCAGATGTATGTGTATCATATGATGACTTAATTGAATTGATGTGTCACCTGTCTTGAGAAAGGTCCGGTTACGGACCGAAACGTTGACACGAATAAAGCTTCGGTGACGATTGATTTTACCACTGTGTATGATTCTATCATTGCGAGAGTGCACCTCCACTTCGATGGACTTGTTTCTATAGTATTAGTGGACCTTATGGCCCATTAGGAGCACCCGCCCGTTGAAGAATAAATTTGGTGATGTGAGTGCAGGACAACCCATGGATATATATATATATATATATATATCTATCTATCAAGTCTGGGATCTTAGAGCAATGGTTTGGTTCCTATCAGCAGATTGAAAATATCATCATCTCAGAGCCAGTGATTTTACAATATATCTATTTAGTATATATGTGTATAAATTAACCACTTGTTTTTTTATGTGATTTTATATTATTAACCATTAAATATCTTTTTATATAACTGATACATTGATTTATTAATTTAGAGACACAATTCATAGCGCTGGTAACCCTTTATTATTGGTTACTTTTGGCGGGGTCTGACAAACCCCTTCCAGGTGCTGTGGTAATCCAGTGGCTTTATATATATAATACTTTTTCTGCTATTACACAGGGCAAATCCCCATTCGCCCTAAAAAATTGCGAAAAGTGAAACGGTACTAAATGAATACCCTAAGGCTTTAATTAGTTTTTGCACTCTTTTATGGCATGAGCTGTTTAAGAGTCTGGGAAGCCTGAAAATGTTACACTGTCCACTTTTTATATCACTTGCTACTCTGGGGTCTATTTACTAAGCCTTGGATGGAAATAAAGTGGATGGAGATAAAGTACCAGCCAATCTGCTCCTAACTGCCATGTCACAGGCTCTGTTTGAAAAATGAAAGTTAGGGGCTGGTTGGTTGGGACTTTCTCGGTGCACTTTATCTCCATCCAAGGCTTAGTAAATAGACCCCTCTGTTCCTTTGCACTTCTGTACCACCTTGCTTTAACACTCTATAGCAGGCATTCCCACCTTCGGTCCTCAAGGCACATTAACAGTCCAGGTTTAGTGACAGCCATGCTTGAGCACAGGTGACTTAATTAGTACCTTAGTTATTTTGTTTTAACCATTTGTGCTGAAGCCTGGATATAACTAAAACCTGGACTGATAGGGCTATTTTACACTACCAGGTTTTCACCGGCTGGCAAAAAGCCAGCAAAAGCTGGCCAGTTTTTTACCGGTCGGTGAAAGCCAGCTAGTGTGTAATAGCCCTTAGAGTGCCTTGAGCACCGAGGTTGGGAGTGCCTGCCCTCCAGTATGTCAGTGACTCACCCTGACAAATATCAATTGTCAGAAACACTAGCACTTGTTCAGTGCTGGACTATGAATGCTGCTGGTGATATACAAAAAATTCCAAGCACCAAAAAAGATCCTAATATTCCTGGTATCAATTTTTCTATGTAATAATTAGTTATGTTGGAGGTTAGTAAACATAAGGATAACAATGGGACAGGGTACAAAACAACATTATTTTAAACTTATCAATCTCTTTTTCAAAACAATTTTTTTTTTATATATTTTTTGTTAAAACCATAAAGCATAAAGAGAAATGAAGGCACATATGGATTATATATTTACAGAAAAAGAATTTGACACACTGTATATTAACTTTAGATAAATACATAGAGAAAAGGTCACGATTGAGATTGTATTTTCCCATATAATAATTAACTGTGTTTTTTTAGTGTTGTCTGTAGAAGTGTTAATTCATAAATGTATTCAATTAGATTTTTTTTTTTTTATTGATTTATTAAGGATATCTCTATTGTACTGTACCTCATCGATTGTAGTAATTCTATGGATGCTACTGTAAGGTTACTTCAATATTTCAATGTTTGATCGCTCAGTCACCTATCACTGACATACAGATTAGCTAAAATATCCCAAAACAGGCGTCATGATACTGACTTGCTGTATTTCATTCATGTTCTAAGTAATTGCGTTGTGTCTTAGCTATGCCACTCGTCCTGCAAGTCAGGATTTCTGCTAATACCTGTTTGAGAATCTGATGCACAGCCATCACCATCTTGGAGCATGTCAGCTGACTTTATTCCTCCAGTTAGAGTGCTTCTCACCCCAGCTGACATCAACAACCAATCAGTGACCTGCAATTCCTTTTTAGGGACTCTGCTGACAATCGGCCCATGCCAGAGCAATAAGTCTCTTTACTAAGAGATCTTCCTATCCCTTTCCTGCTGTCAGTAAACTATTCAGCAAACCCTGGCTCCTGTGTGCAGTACTTCAGTTCCCTGGTACCAAAGAATCCTGCTTTAGCAACAATGTCATAAATCTCTAATTTCAGTAACCCGCAGAGTTCACTAATGTTCCAAGTCTGCATCCTCAGCCAAGTACTGTAGAAAGGTGTCCTGGTAATGAAAGGGGATGTGGCCTAATCATTGAGGTGTGGCCTCACTTCCAATAAAAAAAAACAAGTGTAGGACATACTCTTTATGCGTCACAAGGTGGCGCCAACCTGCAGTGGGGGGTACCATGTAACCCTCAGTCAGAGTCAGATACAGGAAGGGGACGTGATCAGTGTGATCGCTCACCCACCTTCCAACCAGACTGCTGCACTCAACATTGGCTGGGCTGGAGAAAGAGGCTGTGGCTGCCATGCAAAAGGAGTGCGCAGGGGTGCACAGACCCAGGCCCCTGCTAGGCCCCTCCAAGAAGCCCGGGTAGTTAGTTACACCTCCCTCCCCCCCACACCTATTTCCTCGGCACAGGCGTGTCCAGGCGTTTGCAGGGCGGGTGTCTGACGTCAATTCCGGGCCAGAACAGGCTGAAGTGATCGCAGCAGCTGAGTAAGTTCTGAGCTACTCAGAAACTGCACAAAACTTTTTTGTAGTGCTCGGCTGCACATGCGATCGTACACTTGCAAAGCAAACATACACTCCCCTGTAGGCTGCAACTATCTGATCGCAGAGCTGCAAAACATAGCTAGTGAGCGATCAGGTCTGAATTACCCCCTTATTCCTGCGCATTTCTAGTTCTTTGTCATACTTTTGTATCCAGATATCGTCACCTACTCAGTCCAGCTGACCACTGCTGTGTATGCCCACTGCCCAGCACCTGCAATTTGGGTATTCTGTGAACTTCAGGCTATTGTCAGTGTAACCACTGTCAGTGTCACCAGGGTTTTCTACCAGAAGCACAGAAGGCATTCACCAGTCCCAGCCTGGTCCAGTAGTCTGCCATTACCAGCCTGGCTTAGAAACATTAACCGGTCCCAGCATGGTCCAGTATTCTGCAAGTAACAGCCTGGAACAGAAGAATTAACCTGTTCCAGCCCTGTCCTGTATTCAAGAGGCATTAACAGGTCCAGCACAGTCCTACATTCAAGAAGCGCAAGCGGTTCCAGCCCGGCCCTGTATTCAGTCGTGTAACCGTTACCAGCCCAGTTCTGTATTCAAGAAGCGTAACCGGTTCCAGCCCGTCTCTGTATTCAAGAAGCTTAACCGGTTCCAGTCTGGCCCTGTATTCAAGAAGTGTAACTGGTTCCAGCCCTGTCCTGTATTCCTGAAGCATAATCGGTTCCAGCCTGGACCTGTATTCAAGAAGCGAAACCGGTTCCAGCCTGGTCCTGTATTCAAGATGCATAATCGGTTCTAGTCCGGTCTTGTATGCAATAAGCATAACCAGTTTCAGCCCGGCCCTGTATTCCTGCCGGCATCAGCCTGGTTCCTAAATCCTTGCCGGTTCTAGCCATTATAAGGAGCCTAATCCGGTTCCAGTCTGGACCAGATCCATAGCAAGTCCCAGTCTAGCACAAGGAGCTTCACCAGTCCTAGCCCGGTTTTGTCCTGGAGTCCTGACTTGTTTTCTATGGAGCTCTCCAAATTTCGACTCCAGTTATCCAAGTCCATGTACTCAGAGACGGGTTCACTACGGGTGGCCGGCGGTCGGGCTCCCGGCGACCAGCATCCCGACCGCCGGGAGCCCGACCGCCGGCTTACCGACAGCTTGGCGAGCACAAATGAGCCCCTTGCGGGCTCGCTGCGCTCGCCACGCTACGGGCACGGTGGCGCGCTACGCGCGCCACACTATTTTATTCTCCCTCTATGGGGGTCGTGGACCCCCACGAGGGAAAATAATTGTCGGTATGCCGGCTGTCGGGCTCCCGGCGCCGGTATACTGAGCGCCGGGAGCCCGACCGCCGGCAAACAGAAGACCACCCCTCAGAGACTGCTATAACCTATGAGTATGAGCTACATTTATCCTTCTCGGTTCCGACATCCCAGCACTGCTTCCAAAGACATCCCTGATCCTAATCCGGGAACATCCAAACCTAGTTCCGTGACAACAGTATTTTCACAACCACTTTTATTCTCGGCCTGCCACCCTATTGCATAAGCCAGGGAGAACTTAATTTCACACAAATCATATGCGCACACCCAGTATACTTGCTGGTGGTAAAGGGTGGACTCAGGGTTAAATACTTCACACTCTAGCATTAAACAATTACCCAGGTCTAAAAATCTGTTATTCTTTATAGGACTTTAAGTTAGACTAGTCAAATGCAAACATATTCAATTTTAGCTTTAATATATATTTAAAAATTCTACAGTGCTTAAAAAAATGGCAACTACTGAAATGACAAGAGTATTTGCAAAATCAAAAAGGAAAGGCACAAACATTTTATAGCACTCCTGCTGGGACTGGCAAAAAGAAAGGTCAGGATTTGAAATCAGATCCCTTGAGGTTTGACAATGAATCAGAGGTCAATGGGCGCAGAGCCCTGGGGGGTGGCAAACCATGTAACAGTTGCTGTCCCACGACACCTATATGTTGCTTGCAGGTGTTGGGTATGGAAGGTAGACACTTACCATGTGTACAGTGAGTATGTTGACATCACAATGCAAGAGCCAGAATCTCAAAATGGGTTTAATTCTCCTTACCGCATTTCACCTATCCGAGTATTATATCTTTTAACATGCTGGTTAACCGAGATACTGGCATAGGTATGGTGAGGTCAGCATAGTCACTGTACCATAGTGAAAGTCAACTTCATGACCGCAAATCCTTATCAGAAATATGGTATTTATGAAGTTTGTTTTGCATGTAGCACGCAAATACTGGAGGGGTGTGTTCCGGCGGCCGGAATCTCGGCGGTTAGCATCCCGATGCCTGCAGAATGCTGACAGGGGGATGAGCACAACAAGCCCCTCATTGTGCTTGCCACGCTGTGGGCGCAACGATTGCTATTCCCACTACATGGGTTTCATGGACATCCACAAGTTGGAATAGTCCCTGCATGCCGACCGTCGGGATTGTGAAGGGGCGGGATGAAGGGGGAGGTAATGTGACCGCCGGTCACATAACTACATCGCTACTGGAGAACTTTATTTTTACACTATGCGCTCAATCCAATTGTGTGCGAGTTTCACGCATAGGACTGCGAGCAATTTTGTGTGAATTTGGGCAGAAATCAGACCACGAGGGGTGCGAGTTCAGGTGCCATTGCTGGCATTGAAACGCCGCAGCAACGGCAACTTGCACCCTTCGCATATTTCTACCCATATAACTGTGTCTTTAATGTCACATCCATGATTAGAAAAATAAGTTGCAAAAATTTATGAACACTAAAGCAGAGATGTTACTATACAATATAATAATGTATTAAATAGTATGATAATTCTCCTGCTCTTTATAACAGTATTTTGTAATAGCTTTATTTCCATTGAGATACTAGGGGAGATCAAAGACTAGCAATTTACCAGATTTTAATGTTAATCTGGAAAGTAAATGAAAAAGATTACGAACCACTCATTCAGTCTTAATGTCATATATGCATGTTAGTCTTGAAATACTTAAATTTATATTTGGCGAGCAGTGATGTCAAAACTCACTTTGAAAACTTGTCATGGGAATAAATTTGACATAAAATCATAAAAAAAAAATATTTTGGGAACTATTTTTAAATTGGAACTACCTAAAACTAAAGAACTGAAACTACATACTATAAGTTATCCATGAAACATGACATGTGTGAAGTATGATGAGTTTACGGTATACAGATGTGTCCTCAGTTAACTATCTTCTTGCCAGATTATTTGTGTGGTTTTGTAGCTAGGGCAGTGGTCCCAAACTTTTTTTAATCACGGTGCCCTAGAGCAGTGATGAGGAACCTTTGGCACTCCAGCTGTTGTTGAACTACACATCCCAGCATGCCCTGCTACAGCTTTAGCATGGCCAAATAGCAAAACTGTCTAGTTCAACAACAGCTGGAGTGCCATATGTTCCCCATCACTGCCCAAGTGTATCAGGATTTTTTTCACTGCACCCCTAGGCAAAACATTTCTTATAGAGAAATTTAGAAAGAAATATTAAATTAAGTAAATTGTTTTATATGCTATCCTTTGGGTCAGTTATGTGGTAAGGGACAGGATTCGCTTCTGTTTGTCCACATAGCTTATGATTGGAAGCCACAAGTACTGGTTTTGCCTATTACATTGACCATAAAGAATTTAATTTGGTCATGACCACCAATCCAGGGCACCCCTACAAGTGACCCAAGGCACCCCAGGGTGACTAGGCACACAGTTTGCAAACCACTGAGCTAGCGTTTAATCCCAGTTCCCACCACTAGTCAAAGTTAATGTTGGTTTTTGGTGGAAGTGAAGGGTATGAAAATATATTTATTTATAGTCCGATAATATAAAGTTGCGAGGCCATGCCCACTTTTCCAGGAGTGCACGCACCTTCCGTGCGCACATTGGGGGGGGGGGGGGGGGGGGGGGCGCTTGGAATTATTTTTCTCACTCAGGGTGCTAGTAGGCCTGGAGCCAGCCCTGATCAGAACACCAACTGTCAGTGCACCCTGTCATGTGTCTTTCCTTTATTGCTCCTCTCCCTGACGTAACATTGAGAGCATACATACCTCAGTTTCTAGGTCACAAGCTAAAAAATCAAGAAAACATGATCAAAATTCATCTAGAAGTCTTTGCGTGATGCCAGAATGAACAGACACAAAAAAAATTCACTGTCCATATGGCCTAATTAAACATCAGTTGTAACTGATGGAATTTTGCAAACAGTTGCTCAGAGTGTGTGCACGGGTATTTACATAGTAATCGCATCGCGGAAACGATGTGATCACTATGTGATTGACAGACTGCGAGCGTTCGGGGGCAGCGAAACAGTGTTGGGGGGGGGCAGGAAACACAGGCGTGTCATGCAGTGGCGTAAGTTCGTCCCAGTTTCCCGGAGGCACGATAAATATTGGTGCCCCCTTATTTCCTATATTAATATAAATGTATGTATGTATGTATGTATGTATGTGTGTGTGTGTGTGTGTGTGTGTGTGTGTGTGTGTGTGTGTGTGTGTGTGGAGTGTTCTGAAAAAAATGTATATACTATATTTATACATTTAATTGTCTCTTATTTTAAATCACACATTTCTTAGCAGTCATACCCAGGATTAGAACCCACGACCTGTTACACTAACAGCAGACACTTTACTGATGGAGTTATTTGCTCCTGTACAGGAAGCATGAGAATTCTAACTATATGAAGTTACGTGTAATTGTCAGAGAAGTATCTTCATATACAGTAGTTAAAATTCTCATATTTCCTATACAGCAAACAGCTTCATCAGTAAGGTATCTGCTTCCAGTGTAATAGGTTGTGGTTTCTAATCCTGGTTGTGATACTTGAAAAATGTGTATATTCAGTATAATAAAGAGGGTGTGATTTGTAAGGTGCAGGGACCAGTGAGGAAGTCGGCCACTGAAAAGACAGCGACAGCTATCAATTAACTTAATTCAATGGTGTCACAGAATGGGAGGAGAGGTGCCCCCCTTCAGAGCAGGAGCCCGGCGGCAGATGACTCCGTTGCCTCCCAGAGTTCTGCCTCTGGTGTCATGGCTGATAACATCAACCTGTGTTTCCTTCAAGAGGAAACACGGCCGCAATGCACCGGCCTACACAGCCAGGCTGCGCAGGCAGGGGTCAACCCTTATTGCTGTGATTCCTGCGATGCAATCGCAATTAGACTGCGATCGCATCACTGGCTGGCGCTTCTCATGCTGTGATAGCCTTGCCCTATGCTGCGCTTGATTTTTCAGTAGCAGATTTAGGGGTAAATTTACTAAGATGGGTGTTCTATTTAAGATGGGATGTTGCCCATAGCAACCAATCAGATTCCAGGTATTATCTTCTAGAAGGTGCTAGATAAATGAGAAGTAGAATCTGATTGGTTGCTATGGGCAACATCCCATCTTAAATAGAACTCCCATCTTAGTAAATGTACCCCATAGCAAATTAGCAGAATCTGCTACTGAAGCTGAATGAGGGCCATAGTTCCAAAACAGTCCCCAGAAGTACATTTCTGAAAAAATAGCTATGTACAGACACAACCCTTACAGTTTTATTATATGTATAGGCAGGGCTGGAGTAAGCCTTGGAGGTGCCCGGGGTACTTGACAGGGGGCCCTGGTAGAAGGGGGGGGGGGGGGGGGGAAGTGTTATATTAGATTGTGCATACATCTGAACATGACCCATTCCAGGAGGGACAAAATGCTCTCTACCTGGACTTCCTTCTTAATAAATGATTGGTGTCACCTGTGTTGAACTATTTAATTAATAAGAAAGAGGTTTAAACACAGGTGATGGCAATCACGGCTTAAGAAGGAAGTCCAGGTAGAGAGCATTTTTGTCCCTTCGGGAATGGGTCATGTTCAGATGTATGGATTGTTTATATTAAATTTAAACCAACCTACTAGATTTAAACTAATATCTGTAGTTTAACCACTTAACTGACAATTTGTTTTCCTAAACACCACTCAGTAATTGTCATTTATGTTTTTTAGTGAGTGAATAAGGTGAAGAACATGTATTTAAACTTATCAAAAATTAATTAATAAAAAAAAGATTTTTTTTTTATACTTGCAAAAAAATTAGGATTTTCTAAACATCAGTGGTCACCATCGGAACATCGCATCTATCTGAAACATCGCCACCATCGCGGCTATCATTTATAAAGCCGGGACAACCGCCAGGTACACAGTGGGGGCTTGGGGGGGTTAATTTACACCTCCCCAGCAGCTGCAGCCACTAGGTGAGGGATCCTGCCGTGCTGACTGATCAGCAGTAATCGACAGCACAGCAAACACTGGGGGAGGGTGCGAGAAAGTGGAGGGACCATCCGGTTCCACTGAAAGCAGCAGCAGCAGCAGGAACTTTCTCTTCCCACGCTGTCTATCTGGTCAGATAAAGTACTTTCTGGTGTGGTGGCATCTGATGCACATGCAACCATGACAGGCAAGTGGTTAATTATGCCTGGGTACTGTTTATAGCTCCACCTAATTTTAAGACAACTATTTTATAACATTTTCTTGTAGTGGAACAAATATAACTTAAACAACAATAAAATACAAATAGAAAAATAAAACCTATAATTTATTTTGTCACATGCAAGAATAGCAGCAGCCTCTGTATACTCACACACTGGGACAGGACTCAGGAGGTCTCGCTCTAGACCCTCATTAGGTAACAGGTTACACAGGACCCAAACACCCAGGCAGTGAGGAGGAGAAGCTGGGATCCCTGTGTCACTTACAGCTCTCTCCACCCTTCTAGCTCGCCCCTGGTTGGAAAGGTAGGTAGTTCATGAAACCTGATCCTCCTATGTCTCTGCCTGCACTGCATACTGTCCTGCTCACATTCTGACTACCTGGTTCTGCTGCTGCATAAGAGGGAAAGCTATTGACGTCAGTGTCCTCCGGGAGGGGGGCCCAGGATGCAGTATGCCCTGCACCAGCTCCTTAATCTGGCTATGTGTATAGATGAAGATTGAATGACTTTTGGCACATTATATTAAAACGTATGTCATGCACAATGTAAACACAGGGGGTTATTCAGAGATGAAAAAAAAAAAAAAGACAAGAAACCCAGCGCCTATTAGTAGCCATATACCTGCTGCTTTTCAACGGATTAACTCAAACCGAAAGAGAGAATCCAAAAAGGATAGTGTAATCAGGGGCGTCGGAATGGGGGGGGCAAGGGGGCAGCTCGCCCCCCGCAAAAATGTGCGAGGCGCCTAGCAATTGCAGCAGAGGAGCGGCAGACGGTCAGGGGAAATACTGCTGCCGGCTGCCGCACTTCCTGCTTCCTCAGGCGTCCTCAGCGCGTCTGGCAGTCACGGACACCTCCATTGTGCCACCTCCTCCCCTACAGTGGCTCTGCCCCCTCCTACAGTGGCTCCGTCTTGAAACCCCCTGCAGCCAGCGCTGCGGACTACCGCGTCCGCGTAGAGTGCCGGACAGGATCAGGTCACTGCATCGAGCACTGCCGCTGGGGAGCTGAGTAAGTGTCCAGGGGAGTGTCCGCGATGGGCTGTCAGCGGGGAGGGAGAGATCATTGCCAGCTCGAAGCTGCTGCTGCTCCCGCACTGCCTGAAGACTGTCAGCCCTCCTACCTACCCTGCTGCCGCTACCCCCGGGCATAGTGACACTGTGCAGGGCTGACAGCCTCCTACCTACCCTGCTGCTGCTCCCAGACAGAGGGAGTGGGAGCACTGAGATAGCTGCTGGTCCTGCACCTATCTATCTATATAAATATGGCTGCATAGGACGGGGCAAATGTTTTTAATGCATGAATAAATGAATAATTAATAAGTGACCCCATACCCACTGTTTATGCTCCCCAGTCGCAGAGGTCGCTGCAGGGAGCTGATCCGGTCAGGTGCTCCGGAAACTTGTCCATTCCGGGTTTCATCAAATCCCCGCCGCTGCTGACAGTGAGTGAATCACCGTCACTCGCTGTACAGCGCCGCTGCCGCCCGCCTTGGATACAGGCTGCTCTCTCTCCCATGTGACTAGCGGACGCCGCTGTGCTGTGTAATGTGACTAGCGGACGCCGCTGTGCTGTGTAAGGTGACTAGCGGACGCCGCTGTGAGGTGTAATGTGACTAGCGGACGCGGTTGTGCTGTGTAATGTGACTAGCGGACGCGACTGTGCTGTGTAATGTGACTAGCGGACGCGGCTGTGCTTTGTAATGTGACTAGCGGATGCGGCTGTGCTGTGTAATGTGACTAGCGGACGCGGCTGTGCTTTGTAATGTGACTAGCGGACGCCCCTGTGCTTTGTAATGTGACTAGCGGACGCCGCTGTGCTGTGTAAGGTGACTAGCGGACGCCGCTGTGAGGTGTAATGTGACTAGCGGACGCGGTGTGCTGTGTAATGTGACTAGCGGACGCGGCTGTGCTGTGTAATGTGACTAGCGGATGCCGCTGTGAGGTGTAATGTGACTAGTGGACGCTGCTGTGAGGTGTATTGTGACTAGCGGACGCCGCTGTGCTGTGTAATGTGACTAGCGGACGCCGCTGTGCTGTGTAATGTGACTAGCGGACGCCGCTGTGCTGTGTAATGTGACTAGCGGACGCCGCTGTGCTGTGTAATGTGACTAGCGGACGCCGCTGTGCTGTGTAATGTGACTAGCGGACGCCGCTGTGCTGTGTAATGTGACTATCGGTCGCCGCTGTGAGGTGTAATGTGACTAGCGGACGCCGCTGTGAGGTGTTTAATGTGACTAGCGGACGCCGCTGTGAGGTGTATTGTGACTAGCGGACGCCGCTGTGCTGTGTAATGTGACTAGCGGACGCCGCTGTGCTGTGTAATGTGACTATCGGTCGCCGCTGTGAGGTGTAGTGTGACTAGCGGACGCCGCTGTGAGGTGTTTAATGTGACTAGCGGACGCCGCTGTGAGGTGTATTGTGACTAGCGGACGCCGCTGTGCTGTGTAATGTGACTAGCGGATGCCGCTGTGCTGTGTAATGTGACTATCGGTCGCCGCTGTGAGGTGTAATGTGACTAGCGGACGCCGCTGTGAGGTGTTTAATGTGACTAGCGGACGCCGTTGTGAGGTGTGTAATGTGACTAGCGGATGCCACTGTGAGGTGTAATGTGACTAGCGGACGCTGCTGTGAGGTGTATTGTGACTAGCGGACGCTGCTGTGAGGTGTAATGTGACTAGCGGATGCCGCTGTGAGGTGTAATGTGACTAGCGGACGCTGCTGTGGTGTATTGTGACTAGCGGACGCTGCTGTGAGGTGTAATGTGACTAGCGCATGCTGCTGTAAGGTGTAATGTGAATTGGTACTATTCTATGGCCTCGTCTCTTCCCTATGAAACCACGCTCCTATAAATTCCACTAAGGGGCGCCAAAATATATTTTCGCTTGCAAAAAAAAGGAGGCTCGGGCTGGCCCTGCCTGCAGCCACGGAGTATGTAATGGGAGAGGGGGGGACTAGCCTGGCACAGTCTACTCTGCCACTAACCTACCTGCCCTGGCAGGCTCCCGGTGGCAGTACCGCAATTTGCGGGTATTTAAGGAGCGGGGCCTAATGCCGTGAAGTGCCAGCCCCCATAAGAGACCTGTGCTGTGCTGTAGACTGTAAAGGTAGTGTCTCGGGCTGCCCCACCTCTCTAGCTCTCCCTCTCCCTCTGACACTCTCCCTCTCAACTCTCTCCCTGACAATGTCTCTCTGTCCCCTCCCTACACTCTCTCTCTTTGACATCATCTCCCTCATTCTCTTCTTGACACACTCTCTCTCCCTCACTTTCTTCCTGACACTGTCTCTCTCTCCCTGGCACTCTATCTCTCTCTGTGACAATGTCTCTCCCTGATGCTGTCTAGCTCTCTCTCCCTCCCTGCTGGCACTGTCTCTCTCTCTCCCTGACACGGTCGGTCTCTCTTTTTGACACTGTCTCTTCCTCACTCCCTAACACTGTCTCTCCCCCTGACAGTCTCTCTCTCTACCTCAGTCTGTCGCTCTTGCTGACCCGCTCTCCCTCTGACACACACTCTCTCTCTGTCCCTGACACTTTCTTTCTCCCTTAAGGGGGGTACACACTAGGCGATTTTAGCCTAAAAAATAAACGACAACGACATAAAAGTCTTAATCGTTTATTTTTAGTCTTATATCGTCCAGTGTGTATGTGGGCAATATCGGTGACCGATGAATGAGGCGCGCTCCTGCACACCGTTCAGCGATCACCAATATTGAGCTGACATGTAGCTTAACCTGTCAATGTTGGGCTGAGCATCATGGCCTGGAATTCCGGCGATGACGACATTGATCGTTATCGTTGAACGATAACGATCCGTGTATACGAACTATATCGTTGATCGCCAGCATTTCCCCGTCACCTAGTGTGTACCCGCCTTTACACCCTCTCTCTCTCGCTCCTATCTCTTGCTCATTCCCTCTTTTTCCGTGAAACCCTCTCTCTCTCTCTCCCTGACCTCCCTCTCTTTCTCGCACCTCTCTTTCTCTCTACCCCTGATACCTGCTTTGTCTTTCTCTCTCGCTCTCTTTCTTGATCCCCTAAGGGGTATTGAAGTGACAACGGCGGGGGGCAGGGAAGGCCCTGTCAAGATTTTTCTATGTGAACCACAAAGTTATAGTTACGCCTTACACCATCCTGCATCATCCGCCTTGTCACTGCCTATCCTCCCCTTCTCCTCCCTACACCCCCCCCCCCCCCTACCCCCACGGCCACCAAATTTTTGCTGGACCACTGCCTACATGTGAGTGACGCCCTGAGAGCCCGCCAGAGCCCCTGCAGAACCTCTACCTGGCCGGAGAGACCTTGCAACCTCCTCCCGAAAACCTCCAGGTAACTGCTCTCCTGGGCACACATTCTGCTGATGGTGATATACCTCTCTCTCTCTCTCTCGCCATCCATGCGTTTCTCTCCATGTATCTCTCTCCCCATCTCTCTCTTTCCATGTGTCTCTGTCTCCAGGTCTCTCTTTCTCTCCATGTCTCTCTCTCGCCATGTCTCTCTCTACATCTCTCTCTCCATTTTTGTTATGAGGTATAACAGACGGGGCGACATTTAGATATTTAGGGGCGCCAAACTGAAATTATATCTTGCCCCCCCCAACCAAAAAGCGTTCTGACGCCACTGAGTGTAATACATGCAATTGGTAAAATATCTTGTATGGGGGATATATTTTTGCTGAGGTTATTTGAGCAGGTAATTTTTAGACAATATCCCCTTTACGTATATCCATTCCATCTAAAAATTCTAGTAATATGAAATGATATTGGCTAAACATGGCATAAATTTGCTGGTTTTGAAATTAATAACATCTAGGACCAAAACGATTAGTTCAAAAGTCTGTACAGTAGCTATATGGATTATTTTTCTGTCTGTGTGGTCACTTTACATTTTGTGTATAAGGTCAATGAAAAACAATGAAAGCTGTTAAAGTTTATGTAGGAAGGAGATATTCTCCTCCCGTGATTTGTACAGCTGGGAGAGGAGTCCTGATTATTTTATTAGGTAACATATGTGAGTCATAAGAGAATAAAAGGGATGGAGAGACTCAAACAGAATGTATCTGAGGAAATTGCTGATGCTGTAGGCGGGGAAAAACGTCATCAGCACACTTTAGAATCGGGATCCGGCCAGTGTGCACCATGCAGGCACTTGCTGTGTACGCTGCAGAGGTAGCTTGCCACACACAGAGTGGAGAGCGGAGACAGCCTGCAGAAACGGAGGTAATCTGACAAACACTGCAGCGGTGAGCTGGGAATACAGCGCTCCCTGGAAGTCCACTTACTGTGGGGCAGACGAGCTGTACAGAATAGTGGCAGCCAACGACTGCCCCATACTGAGGGTTGGCGGACATTTTCATTGACGTAGAGGAAAGCCACTCAGGACTATATACCCTCTTCCGGATAAAGCCACCTTTGAATTGTGGTATCAGTGGCCGGGAAGTCAGGCTTTGTAGCGACTCGAGAAAAAAGGGTAATATAAACAAGCTCTTAATTATATATCTGTGCTGCCTGCTATTAACTATATCAATAAGTACATCTGTGCTGCTGACTACTAATCACATCAACCGTCTGCTTGCTGAAGTTTTTCACATTTTTTACCAAATTGCACGCTACCAAAGAGTTAATTGTGGCCTCCTCACACATGATGGAGCAAATGCTACAGAGGATTGGAACTTTTCTGGTCAAATTAGCTGGTTGTATTATTGTAGCAATTGAACAAGGACTATTTGGCCTAATACAGACCTGATCGCAGCAGCAAATTAGTTAGCAAATGGGCAAAATCATGTGCACTGCAGGGGAGGGGGGGGGGGGGTGGCGGCTGGCAGATATAACATGTGCAGAGAGAGTTAGATTTGGGTGGGTTTTATTCTGTGCAGGGTAAATACTGGCTGCTTTATTTTTACACTGCAATTTAGATTTCATCTTAAACACACCTCACCCAAATCTAACTCTCTTTGCACATGTTAATCTGCCCTCCCCCCCCCCCCCCCCTTCCTGCAGTGCAGCATGGGTTTGCCCAATTGCTAACTTTTCTGGTTTGCTAACAATCTCAATATACCGTATTTTTCGGACCATAACACGCACCTGACCATAAGACGCACCTAGTTTTTAGGAAAACTGGAAAAAAAAAATATTCTGACCTCTAAGAGATATTTCTGTGATTTCTCAGACTCAAGAATACAGTGCAGTCTTCTGTCAGGGCCAGCATACACAGACACACACACACATCAGAGCCAGCATACACACACACACACACACACACACACACACACACTGACAGTACCAGTGGTTCCCTGCGTCTCCTGAGAAGGGAGGAGGTGGGGGGGAGCGGGGGAGTCACATGACGCCGGCTCTGCTGCTGAGATGTGGCCGCTCTGCGCTCTGCTGATGACAGCGCAGCAGCAGCATCCAGGACCCGCCGCTACCCGCCGGCCGCTACCCGCTACCCGCAAATGTCTTATTCGCTCCATAAGACGCACATACTTTTCCCCCCGCATTTTTGGGGAGAAAAAGTGCGTCTTATGGTCCGAAAAATACGGTACAACCACTGCAAAAGTTGTACACATTTCCAGGTTCTAAACAAGCCATACTAAAATAACCACTAGATGGTGTCATAGGCAAATGATAAGATATACAAAATTCATGTTTCACTTAATTTTCTATACCAGCATTTAATTTATATATATAAGCAGTAATTGTGGATAATTGCTATTTCACTAAAATAATAGGACACAATCAAAGATTTTCTTGAAAAATTGGGCGAGTCTATTTACCAAACATTTAGGTTTAACAAATACTGAGGTTATACTGTACTCTGAAATCTCAGGATGGGAACAGCATCAAATACAGCATCAAATATGAAATAAAAATAAGAATTTACTTACCGATAATTCTATTTCTCGGAGTCCGTAGTGGATGCTGGGGTTCCTGAAAGGACCATGGGGAATAGCGGCTCCGCAGGAGACAGGGCACAAAAGTAAAGCTTTCCGATCAGGTGGTGTGCACTGGCTCCTCCCCCTATGACCCTCCTCCAAGCCAGTTAGATACTGTGCCCGGACGAGCGTACACAATAAGGGAGGAATTTTGAATCCCGGGTAAGACTCATACCAGCCACACCAATCACACCGTACAACTTGTGATCTAAACCCAGTTAACAGTATGATAACAGCGGAGCCTCTGAAAAGATGGCTCACAACAATAATAACCCGATTTTTGTAACTATGTACAAGTATTGCAGATAATCCGCACTTGGGATGGGCGCCCAGCATCCACTACGGACTCCGAGAAATAGAATTATCGGTAAGTAAATTCTTATTTTCTCTATAGTCCTAGTGGATGCTGGGGTTCCTGAAAGGACCATGGGGATTATACCAAAGCTCCCAAACGGGCGGGAGAGTGCGGATGACTCTGCAGCACCGAATGAGAGAACTCCAGGTCCTCCTTAGCCAGGGTATCAAATTTGTAGAATTTAGCAAACGTGTTTGCCCCTGACCAAGTAGCTGCTCGGCAAAGTTGTAAAGCCGAGACCCCTCGGGCAGCCGCCCAAGATGAGCCCACCTTCCTTGTGGAATGGGCATTTACATATTTTGGCTGTGGCAGGCCTGCCACAGAATGTGCAAGCTGAATTGTATTACACATCCAACTAGCAATAGTCTGCTTAGAAGCAAGAGCACCCAGTTTGTTGGGTGCATACAGGATAACAGCAAGTCAGTTTTCCTGACTCCAGCCGTCCTGGAACATATTTTCAGGGCCCTGACAACATCTAGCAACTTGGAGTCCTCCAAGTCCCTAGTAGGTGCAAGGCACCACAATAAGCTGGTTCAGGTGAAACACTGACACCACCTTAGGGAGAGAACTGGGGACGAGTCCGCAGCTCAGCCCTGTCCGAATGGACAAACAGATATGGGCTTTTTTGAGAAAAAACCACCAATTTGACACTCGCCTGGTCCAGGCCAGGGCCAAGAGCATGGTCACTTTTCATGTGAGATGCTTTAAATCCACAGATTTGACTGGTTTTAAACCAATGTGATTTGAGGAATCCCAGAACTACGTTGAGATCCCACAGTGCCACTGGAGGCACAAAAGGGTTTTGTATATGCAATACTCCCTTGACAAACTTCTGGACTTCAGGAACTGAAGCCAATTCTTTCTGGAAGAAAATCGACAGGGCCGAAATTTGAACCTTAATGGACCCCAATTTGAGGCCCATAGACACTCCTGTTTGCAGGAAATGCAGGAAACGACCGAGTTGAAATTTCTTTGTGGGGCCTTCCTGGCCTCACACCACGCAACATATATTCGCCACATGTGGTGATAATGTTGTGCGGTCACCTCCTTTCTGGCTTTGACCAGGGTAGGAATGACCTCTTCCGGAATGCCTTTTTCCCTTAGGATCCGGCTTTCCACCGCCATGCCGACAAACGCAGCTGCGGTAAGTCTTGGAACAGACATGGTACTTGCTGAAGCAAGTCCCTTCTTAGCGGCAGAGGCCATAAGACCTCTGTAAGCATCTCTTGAAGTTCCGGGTACCAAGTCCTTCTTGGCCAATCCGGAGCCATGAGTATAGTTCTTACTCCTCTACGTCTTATAATTCTCAGCACCTTAGGTATGAGAAGCAGAGGAGGGAACACATACCCCGACTGGTACACCCACGGTGTTACCAGAACGTCCACAGCTATTGCCTGAGGGTCTCTTGACCTGGCGCAATACCTGTCCCGTTTTGTTCAGACGGGACGCCATCATGTCCACCTTTGGTATTTCCCAACGGTTTACAATCATGTGGAAAAAACTTCCCGATGAAGCTTCCACTCTCCCGGGTGGAGGCCGTGCCTGCTGAGGAAGTCTGCTTCCCAGTTTCCATTCCCGGGATGAAACACTGCTGACAGTGCTATCACATGATTTTCCGCCCAGCGAAAAGTCCTTGCAGTTTTTGCCATTGCCCTCCTGCTTCTTGTGTCGCCCTGTCTGTTTACGTGGGCGACTGCCGTGATGTTTTTCCCACTGGATCAATACCGGCTGACCTTGAAGCAGAGGTCTTGCTAAGCTTAGAGCATTATAAATTTACCCTTAGCTCCAGTATATTTATGTGGAGAAAAGTCTCCAGACTTGATCACACTCCCTGGAAATTTTTTCCTTGTGTGACTGCTCCCCAGCCTCTCGGGCTGGGCTCCGTGGTCACCAGCATCCAATCCTGAATGCCGAATCTGCGGCCCTCTAGAAGATGAGCACTCTATAACCACCACAGGAGAGACACCCTTGTCCTTGGATATAGGGTTATCCGCTGATGCATCTGAAGATGCGATCCGGACCATTTGTCCAGCAGATCCCACTGAAAAGTTCTTGCGTGAAATCTGCCGAATGGAATTGCTTCGTAGGAAGCCACCATTTTTACCTGGACCCTTGTGCAATGATGCACTGTTTTTAGGAGGTTCCTGACTAGCTCGGATAACTCCCTGGCTTTCTCTTCCGGGAGAAACACCTTTTTCTGGACTGTGTCCAGAATCATCCCTAGGCACAGCAGACATGTCGTCGGGATCAGCTGCGATTTTGGAATATTTAGAATCCACCCGTGCTGTTGTAGCAGTATCCTAGATAGTGCTACTCCGACCTCCAACTGTTCCCTGGACTATGCCCTTATCAGGAGATCGTCCAAGTAAGGGATAATTAAGACGCCTTTTCTTCGAAGAAGAATCATCATTTCGGCCATTACCTTGGTAAAGACCCGGGGTGCCGTGGACAATCCAAACGGCAGCGTCTGAAACTGATAGTGACAGTTCTGCACCACGAACCTGAGGTACCCTTAGTGAGAAGGGCAAATTTGGGACATAGAGGTAAGCATCCCTGATGTCCCGGGACACTATATAGTCCCCTTCTTCCTGGTTCGTTATCACTGCTCTGAGTGACTCCATCTTGATTTGAACCTTTGTAAGTGTTCAAAAAATTTTTTTAGAATAAGTCTCACCTAGCCTTCTGGCTTCAGTACCACAATATAGTGTGGAATAATACCCCTTTTCTTGTAGTAGGAGGGGTAATTTAATTATCACCTGCTGGGAATACAGCTTGTGAATTTTTTCCCATACTGCCTCCTTGTCGGAGGGAGACCTTGGTAAAGCAGACTTCAGGAGCCTGCGAAGGGGAAACGTCTCGACATTCCAATCTGTACCCCTGGGATACTATTTGTAGGATCCAGGGGTCCTGTACGGTCTCAGCGCCATGCTGAGAACTTGTCAGAAGCGGTGGAACGCTTCTGTTCCTGGGAATGGGCTGCCTGCTGCAGTCTTCTTCCCTTTCCTCTATCCCTGGGCAGATATGATCTTATAGGGACGAAAGGACTGAGGCTGAAAAGACGGTGTCTTTTTCTGCAGAGATGTGACTTAGGGTAAAAACGGTGGATTTTCCAGCAGTTGCCGTGGCCACCAGGTCCGATGGACCGACCCCAAATAACTCCTCTTCCTTTATACGGCAATACACCTTTGTGCCGTTTGGAATCTGCATCACCTGACCACTGTCGTGTCCATAACATCTTCTGGCAGTTATGGACATCGCATTTACTCTTGATGCCAGAGTGCAAATATCCCTCTGTGCATCTCGCATATATAGAAATGCATCCTTTAAATGCTCTATAGTCAATAAAATACTGTCCCTGTCAAGGGTATCAATATTTTTAGTCAGGGAATCCGACCAAGCCACCCCAGCTCTGCACATCCAGGCTGAGGCGATCGCTGGTCGCAGTATAACACCAGTATGTGTGTATATACTTTTTATGATATTTTCCAGCCTCCTGTCAGCTGGTCCTTGAGGACGGCCCTATCTATAGACGGTACCGCCACTTGTTTTGATAAGCGTGTGAGCGCCTTATCCACCCTAAGGGGTGTTTCCCAACGCGCCCTAACTTCTGGCGGGAAAGGGTATACCGCCCATAATTTTCTATCGGGGGGAACCCACGCATCATCACACACTTTATTTAATTTATCTGATTCAGGAAAAACTATGGTAGTTTTTTCACATCCCACATAATACCCTCTTTTGTGGTACTTGTAGTATCAGAAATATGTAACACCTCCTTCATTGCCTTTAACGTGTGGCCCTAATAAGGAATACGTTTGTTTATTCACCGTCGACACTGGATTCAGTGTCCCTGTCTGTGTCTGTGTCGACCGACTAAAGTAAACGGGCGTTTTAAAACCCCTGACGGTGTTTTTGAGACGTCTGGACCGGTACCAATTGTTTGTCGGCCGTCTCATGTCGTCAACCGACCTTGCAGCGTGTTGACATTATCACGTAATTCCCTAAATAAGCCATCCATTCCGGTGTCGACTCCCTAGAGAGTGACATCACCATTACAGGCAATTGCTCCGCCTCCTCACCAACATCGTCCTCCTACATGTCGACACACACGTACCGACACACAGCACACACACAGGGAATGCTCTGATAGAGGACAGGACCCACTAGCCCTTTGGAGAGACAGAGGGAGAGTTTGCCAGCACACACCAAAAACGCTATAATTATATAGGGACAACCTTATATAAGTGTTTTCCCTTATAGCATCTTTTTTATATATTTCTAACGCCAAATTAGTGCCCCCCTCTCTGTTTTAACCCTGTTTCTGTAGTGCAGTGCAGGGGAGAGCCTGGGAGCCTTCCCTCCAGCCTTTCTGTGAGGGAAAATGGCGCTGTGTGCTGAGGAGATAGGCCCCGCCCCTTTTTCGGCGGCCTCGTCTCCCGCTCTTAACGGATTCTGGCAGGGGTTAAATATCTCCATATAGCCTCCGGAGGCTATATGTGAGGTATTTTTAGCCAAAACAGGTATTCATTTGCCTCCCAGGGCGCCCCCCTCCCAGCGCCCTGCACCCTCAGTGACTGCCGTGTGAAGTGTGCTGAGAGGAAAATGGCGCACAGCTGCAGTGCTGTGCGCTACCTTTAGAAGACTGAGGAGTCTTCTGCCGCCGATTCTGGACCTCTTCTTACTTCAGCATCTGTAAGGGGGCCGGCGGCAAGGCTCCGGTGACCATCCAGGCTGTACCTGTGATCGTCCCTCTGGAGCTAATGTCCAGTAGCCAAGAAGCCAATCCATCCTGCACGCAGGTGAGTTCACTTCTTCTCCCCTAAGTCCCTCGTTGCAGTGATCCTGTTGCCAGCAGGACTCACTGTAAAATAAAAAACCTAAGCTAAACTTTTCTAAGCAGCTCTTTAGGAGAGCCACCTAGATTGCACCCTTCTCGGCCGGGCACAAAAATCTAACTGGCTTGGAGGAGGGTCATAGGGGGAGGAGCCAGTGCACACCACCTGATCGGAAAGCTTTACTTTTGTGCCCTGTCTCCTGCGGAGCCGCTATTCCCCATGGTCCTTTCAGGAACCCCAGCATCCACTAGGACGATAGAGAAACACTGTTATATATTAAATATTTAAAAAAAAATTGAATAAAATAATCCTAATTTATCTAATTTATTTTTACTTAAGGAACCCGAAAGCACAAATATGTATTTCAGTTAAACAGCAAATGCAAGAGTAAACAAGCAAGGGTCAGTCACAAGTAGTCAGCTCACACAAGTCTTCAGCAGAAAACATTTTTATATGCAATAGGTGCAATGTAATAAATAGATGTAAACGTAATAAAAATATTCCCAAAGTCCCCTAACTCTTGAGGATTTATTTTGCCCAACTAAGCACTGTAAGCAGTGTTTCAAGAAAACAAACAGAAAGGTTTTTATCAATTGAAAAAAGAGCTACTAAAAGGGTAGGGTCTTCATGGGAAGTTAATATTTTAGCACAGTGTACTTCAATAATTTTCCACCTCTCCCCACACTAAAGTGCCCTTTCAGTATACAGGCTGGTGAGAGCAGACATCAAGAGGCACTGGGGCTGAATAAAAGTATTTTACGATGATCCCTGGTTATTAGAGATGAGCGGGTACGGTTCTCCGAGATCCGAACCCCCCGGAACTTCACCTATTTTACACGGTTCCGAGGCAGACTCGGATCTTCCCGCCTTGCTCGGTTAACCCGAACGCGGCCGAACGCCATCATCCCGCTGTCAGATTCTCGCGAGATTCGTATTCTATATAAAGAGCCGCACGACGCCGCCATTTTCACTCGTGCATTGTAGATTGAACGGAGAGGACGTGGCTGCGTTCTCTCCCTGAAAAGCTCTGTATCTGTGCTCAGTGCGCTGCAAATATCTGTGCTCAGTGCGCTGCAAATATCTGTGCTTAGTGTGCTGCAAATATCTGTGCTCAGTGTGCTGAAAAGGGATGTGGTCAACATCCCGCTGGACGGGATCCCGGCGGTCGAAATACCGACGCCGGAATCCCGACCGCCACAATCCCGACCGCCACAATCCCGACATATTCTCCCTCCGTGGGTGTCCACGACACCCATAGAGGGAGAATATAATAGTGTGCCGAGCACAGCGAGGCACCGTGCCCGCAAGGGGCTGCGTTCCGCTCGCCACCCCTGTCGGGATTGTGTGGTCGGGATTCCAGCGTCGGTATTTCGACCGCCGGGATCCCGTCCAGCGGGATTACGTACTGATCCCGCTGAAAATATCTGTGCTCAGTGTGCTGAAAATATCTACGTTCTCTGCCTGAAAACGCTCCATATCTGTGCTCAGTATGCTGCAAATATCTGTGCTCAGTGTGCTGCATTGTGGGGACTGGGGACCACCAGTATATAATTATGGTAGTACAGTACAGTAGGCCATTGCTGTATCTTGCAGCTCTGTGTCAAGTATACTATCTCTGTGCTGCATTATTGTGAGTAGTATATAGTAGGACAGTGCAGCATTTTGGTTACCAGCAGTATACATATAGTACAGTACAGTAGGCCATTGCTGTATCTTGCAGCTCTGTGTCAAGTATACTATGTCTGTGCTGCATTATTGTGAGCAGTATATAGTAGGACAGTGCAGCATTTTGGGGACCAGCAGTATACATATAGTACAGTACAGTAGGCCATTGCTGTATCTTGCAGCTCTGTGTCAAGTATACTATCTCTGTGCTGCATTATTGTGAGCAGTATATAGTAGGACAGTGCAGCATTTTGGGGACCAGCAGTATACATATAGTACAGTACAGCAGGCCATTGCTGTATCTTGCAGCTCTGTGTCAAGTATACTATCTCTGTGCTGCATTATTGTGAGCAGTATATAGTAGGACAGTGCAGCATTTTGGGGACCAGCAGTATACATATAGTACAGTACAGTAGGCCATTGCTGTATCTTGCAGCTCTGTGTCAAGTATACAATCTCTGTGCTGCATTATTGTGTGCAGTATATAGTAGGACAGTGCAGCATTTTGGTGACCAGCAGTATACATATAGTACAGTACAGTAGGCCATTGCAGTATCTTGAAGCTGTGTCAAGTATACTATCTCTGTGCTGCATTATTGTGAGCAGTATATAGTAGGACAGTGCAGCATTTTGGTGACCAGCCGTATACATATAGTACAGTACAGTAGGTCATTGCTGTATCTTGCAGCTCTGTGTCAAGTATACTATCTCTGTGCTGCATTATTGTGAGCAGTATATAGTAGGACAGTGCAGCATTATGGTTACCAGCAGTATACATATAGTACAGTACAGTAGGCCATTGCTGTATCTTGCAGCTCTGTGTCAAGTATACTATCTCTGTGCTGCATTATTGTGAGCAGTATATAGTAGGACAGTGCAGCATTTTGGTGACCAGCAGTATACATATAGTACAGTACAGTAGGCCATTGCTGTATCTTGCAGCTCTGTGTCAAGTATACTATGTGCTGCATTATTGTAAGCAGTATACAGTAGGACAGTGCAGCATTTTGGTGACCAGCAGTATACATATAGTACAGTACAGTAGGCCATTGCTGTATCTTGCAGCTCTGTGTCAAGTATACTACTCTGTGCTGCATTATTGTAAGCAGTATATAGTAGGACAGTGCAGCAATTTGGTGACCAGTAGTATACATATAGTACAGTACAGTAGGCCACTGCTGTATCTTGCAGCTCTGTGTCAAGTATACTATCTCTGTGCTGCATTATTGTGAGCAGCATATAGTAGGACAGTGCAGCATTTTGGTGACCAGCAGTATACATATAGTACAGTACAGTAGGCCATTGCTATTGATATATTACTGGCATACAATTCCACACATTAAAAAATGGAGAACAAAAATGTGGAGGGTAAAATAGGGAAAGATCAAGATCCACTTCCACCTCGTGCTGAAGCTACTGCCACTAGTCATGGCCGAGACGATGAAATGCCATCAACGTCGTCTGCCAAGGCCGATACCCAATGTCATAGTAGAGAGCATGTTAAATCCAAAAAACTAAAGTTCAGTAAAATTACCCAAAAATCTAAACTAAACGCGTCTGAGGAGAAGCGTAAACTTGCCAATATGCCATTTAAGACACGGAGTGGCAAGGAACGGCTGAGGCCCTGGCCTATGTTCATGGCTAGTGGTTCAGCTTCACATGAGGATGGAAGCACTCATCCTCCCGCTAGAAAACTGAAAAGAGTTAAGATTGCAAAAGCACAGCAAAGAACTGGGTGTTCTTCTAAATCACAAATCCCCAAGGAGAGTCCAATTGTGTCGGTTGCGATGCCTGACCTTCCCAACACTGGACGGGAAGAGCTTGCGCCTTCCACCATTTGCACGCCCCCTGCAAGTGCTGGAAGGAGCACCCACAGTCCAGTTCCTGATAGTCAAATTGAAGATGTCACTGTTGAAGTACACCAGGATGAGGATATGGGTGTTGCTGGCGCTGAGGAGGAAATTGACAAGGAAGATTCTGATGGTGAGGTGGTTTGTTTAAGTCAGGCACCCGGGGAGACACCTGTTGTCCGTGGGATGAATATGGCCATTGACATGCCTGGTCAAATTACAAAAAAAATCACCTCTTCGATGTGGAATTATTTTAACAGAAATGCGGACAACAGGTGTCAAGCCGTGTGTTTCCTTTGTCAAGCTGTAATAAGTAGGGGTAAGGACGTTAACCACCTAGGAACATCCTCCCTTATACGTCACCTGGAGCAGATTCATCAGAAGTCATTGACAAGTTCAAAAACTTTGGGTGACAGCGGAAGCAGTCCACTGACAACTAATCCCTCCCTCTTGTACCCAAGCTCCTGCAAACCACACCACCAACTCCCTTAGTGTCAATTTCCTCCTTAGACAGGAACGCCAATAGTCCTGCAGGCCATGTCGCTGGCAAGTGTGATGAGTCCTCTCCTAACTGGGATTCCTCCGATGGATCCTTGAGTGTAACGCCTACTGCTGCTGGCGCTGCTGTTGTTGATGCTGGGAGTCGATTGTCATCCCAGAGGGGAAGTCAGAAGACCACTTGTACTACTTCCAGTAAGCAATTGACTGTCCAACAGTCCTTTGCGAGGAAGATGAAATATCACTGCAGTCATCCTGCTGCAAAGCGGATAACTCAGGCCTTGGCAGCTGTGTTGGTGTTAAACGTGTGTCCGGTATCCACCGTTAATTCACAGGGAATTAGAGAATTGCTTGAGGTAGTGTGTCCCCCGGTAACAAATACCATCTAGGTTCCACTTCTCTAGGCAGGCGATACCGAGAATGTACACAGACGTCAGAAAAAGACTCACCAGTGTCCTAAAAAATGCAGTTGTACCCAATGTCCACTTAACCACGGACATGTGGACAAGTGGAGCAGGGCAGACTCAGGACTATATGACTGTTACAGCCCACTGGGTAGATGTATTGCCTCCCGCAGCAAGAACAGCAGTGGCAGCACCAGTAGCAGCATCTCGCAAATGCCAACTCATTACAAGGCAGGCTACGCTTTGTATCACCGCTTTCCATAAGAGGCACACAGCTCACAACCTCTTACGGAAACTGAGGAACATCATCGCAGAATGGCTTACCCCAATTGGACTCTCCTGGGGATTGTGACATCGGACAACGCCACCAAAATTGTACGTGCATTACATGTGGGCAAATTCCAGCACGTCCCATGTTTTGCACATACATTGAATTTGGTGGCGCAGAATTATTTTAAAAACGACAGGGGCGTGCAAGAGATGCTGTCGGTGGCCCGAAGAATTGCGGGCCACTTTCGGCATTCAGCCACCGCGTGCCGAAGACTGGAGCACCAGCAAACACTACTGAACCTGCCCCACCATCATCTGAAGCAAGAGGTGGTAACGAGGTGGAATTCAACCCTCTATATGCTTCAGAGGATGGAGGAGCAGCAAAAGGCCATTCAAGCCTATACATCTGCCTACGATATAGGCAAAGGAGGGGGAATGCACCTGACTCAAGCGTAGTGGAGAATGATTTCAACGTTGTGCAAGGTTCTGCAACCCTTTGAACTTGCCACACGTGAAGTCAATTCAGACACTGCCAGCCTGAGTCAGGTCATTCCCCTCATCAGACTTTTGCAGAAGCAGCTGGAGAGATTGAAGGAGTTAAATGGAGCGATTCCGCTAGGCATGTGGGACTTGTGGATGGAGCCCTTAATTCGCTTAACCAGGATTCACGGGTGGTCAATCTGTTGAAATCAGAGCACTACATTTTGGCCACCGTGCTCGATCCTAGGTTTAAAACCTACGTTGTATCTCTCTTTCCGGCAGACACAAGTCTGCACATGTTCAAAGACTTGCTGGTGAGACACTTGTCAAGTCTAGCGGAATGTGACCCGTTAACAGCTCCTCCTTCACATTCTCCTGCAACTGGGGCTGCGAGGAAAAGGATAAGAATTCCGAGCCCACCCGCTGGCGGTGATGCAGGGCAGTCTGGAGCGAGTGCTGACATCTGGTCCGGACTGAAGGACCTGCCAACGATTACTGACATGTCGTCTACTGTCACTGCATATGATCCTCTCACCATTGAAAGAATGGTGGAGGATTATATGAGTGACCGCATCCAAGTAGGCACGTCAGACAGTCCGTACGTATACTGGCAGGAAAAAGAGGCAATTTGGAGGCCCTTGCACAAACTGGCTTTATTCTACCTAAGTTGCCCTCCCTCCAGTGTGTACTCCGAAAGAGTGTTTAGTGCAGCCGCTCACCTTGTCAGCAATCGGCGTACGAGGTTACTTCCAGAAAATGTGGAGAAGATGATGTTCATCAAAATGAATTATAATCAATTCCTCCGTGGAGACATTCACCAGCAGCAATTGCCTCCAGAAAGTACACAGGGACCTGAGATGGTGGATTCCAGTGGGGACGGATTAATAATCTGTGAGGAGGGGGATGTACACAGTGAAAGGGGTGATGAATCGGACGATGTGGAGGAGGTGGACATCTTGCTTCTGTAGAGCCAGTTTGTGCAAGGAGAGATTGATTGCTTCTTTTTTGGTGGGGGCCCAAACCAACCAGTCATTTCAGCCACCGTCGTGTGGCAGACCCTGTGGCTGAAATGATGGGTTTGTTAAAGTGTGCATGTCCTGTTTATACAACATAAGGGTGGGAGGGCCCAAGGACAATTCCATCTTGCACCTCTTTTTTTTTTTATTTTATTTATCTCTGCATCATGTGATGTTTGGGGCTAATTTTTTTAAGTGCCATCCTGTCTGACACTGCAGTGCCACTCCTAGATGGGCCAGGTGTTTGTGCCGCCCACTTGGGTCGCTTAGCTTAGTTATCCAGTGACCTCGGTGCAAATTTTAGGACTAAAAATAATATTGTGAGGTGTGAAGTGTTCAGAATAGACTGGAAATGAGTGGAAATTATGGTTATTGAGGTTAATAATACTATGAGATAAAAATTACCCCCAAATTCTATGATTTAAGCTGTTTTTGAGGGTTTTTAAAAAAAAAAACCCACCCGAATCCAAAACACACCCGAATCCAACAAAAAAATTTCAGGGAGGTTTTGGCAAAATGCGGCCGCGGAACCGAATCCAAAACCAAAACACAAAACCCGAAAAATTTCCGGTGCACATCTCTACTGGTTATACTAAATGTTGTAAATGTCTGACAGTATGTTGATCTTTGTGTAGCTAGTTAATGCATCTGTTAAGTTGTGTGTAAGATAGTCTTTACATGACTTTTAAGTGATTTATACCCCGTCCAGCCATGACTGAAGGCGAATTAAAGTTTGTAATAAACATTGGAATCTCCATTAAAAACCTTATTTTAGGGACAAATCACCTCAACCTACTGTATACAATAGTGGGCAGGTAAAGCCGCTTCTGCAGAGTGACACTGTATTGCAGTAACATACATTACAGCATAGGTTCTCAAACTCGGCCCCCAAACAGTTAATGTTTTCCAGGTCTCCTCACAGAATTACAAGTGAAATAATGAGCAACACCTGTGGATGTCTTAAAATATGACAGTGAGTAATGAAGGCACCTGTGCAATTTAGAGGTGACCTGCAAACCGTGAACTGTGTGGGGTCCTGAGGACCGAATTGGAGAACCACTGCATGGGAATAATGGAATGTTTGAATTAACTACAATTTTCAATTTATCACCTGTTAACACAGAAGCTGTTTGCACTAGAAAGGTGGATATTCAATAAGGAGATTTATGGTAGACTTACCATGGTTAAATCTCTTTCTGCGAGGTACACTGGATTCCACGGGGAATAACATCGGGGTGTAGCGCTGGATCCGAGACACCAACAGGCTAAAGCTTTGGCTGTTTCCAGGATGCACTGCACTGCCTCTATAGCCCCGCCTCCAGGAACTGGAGCTCAGTTTTGTTAACCAGTCCAATGCAGTAGCAGGTAAAATAGAGACGGTAGAGGTTAGCCACACAGAACCACATTCTCACGACAGTAGAGGGTACCAGCGGCTAATGCCATACAAACCCAAAAAAGCTAAGTGCGTCAGGGTGGGCGCCCTGTGGAATCCAGTGTACCTCGCAGAAAGAGATTTAACCATGGTACTGTAAGTCTACCATAAATCTCCTTTTCTGCAGCGGGGTACACTGGGATTCCACAGGGAATAACATCGGGGATGTCCTAAAGCAGTTCCTCATGGGAGGGGATGCACTGTAGCGGGCACAAGAACCCGCTGTCCAAAGGAAGCATCCTGGGTGGCAGAAGTATCAAAGGCATAAAACCTGATGAACGTGTTCACTGAGGACCACGTAGCCACCTCGCACAATTGTTCTGCGTACGCGCCTTTGCGGGCCGCCCAAGAAGGTCCTACAGACCGAGTAGAATGGGCTTTGATAGCAGCAGGAGGTGGGAGCCCAGCCTGCGCATAGGCTTGTGCAATAACCATTCTAATCCATCTGGCCAAGGTCTGCTTACTAGCAGGCCAGCCATGTTTGTGAAAACCAAAAAGTACAAAAAGAGAATCAGACCTCCTAATGGAGGCAGTCCTCTCCACATAGACACGGAGAGCCTATACCACATCCAAAGATTTTTCTTTGGAGGACAGACCAGAAGAGGTGAAGGCCAGAACCACAATCTTCTGGTTAAGGTGAAAAGATGACACCACCTTAGGCAAATAACCAGGGCAAATAACCATGACCGGGCAAATAGCCCGGTCATGGTGAAAAATTAGAAAGGGTGGACGACAGGATAAAGCGCCTAAGTCCGACACCCTCCTAGCAGAGGCAATAGCCAACAGAAAATAGACCTTAAGCGTAAGGCATTTAAGGTCCACAGACTCAAGAGGTTCAAATGCAGGGCATTCAATACAACAGACAGATCCCATGGAGCCACAGGAGGGACATAGGGAGGCTGAATCCGTAGAACACCCTGAGTGAAAGTGTGAGCGTCAGGAAGAGAAGCAATTTTCCTTTGAAACCACACCAACAAGGCAGATATATGAACCTTGAGGGAGGCCAGACGAAGGCCCAAGTCTAGGCATTGCTGGAGAAAAGCCAAAAGTCTTGAAGTTTTGAAAGTATACGCATCATAATTCTTAGCAGCACACCAAGTGAAGTAAGAATTCCAGACCCTGTAATAAATCTGAGCCGAAGCTGGTTTACGGGCCTTCAACATAGTTTGAATGACCACCTCAGAGAATCCTTTTGCTCCAGGAGTGATGCTTCAAGAGCCACGCCGTCAAAGTCAGTCTGGCCAGGTCCTGGTAGACACAAGGGCCCTGAACGAGGAGGTCTGGGCATTGAGGAAGTAGAAGAGGACGCTCCTTCGAGAGACCCCGCAGGTCTGAGAACCAATGTCGTCTGGGCCACGCTGGAGCGACTAGAAGTAGTATTCCTCCTTCTTGCTTGAACTTCCATATTACCCTGGGCAGGAGTGACACTGGAGGGAACACATATGGCAGTCGAAAGTTCCATGGAATTGCTAGTGCGTCCACGAACGCCGCTTGAGGATCCCTTGTCTTTGCTCCAAAGACCGGAACCTTGTGATTGTATCGAGACCCCATCAGGTCTACATCTGGTAGGCCCCACTTGTCCACTAGGAGTTTAAGACTCCACTCTCTGGCGTGTACGTACGTAAAGTCTGCTTCCCAGTTGGGGACTCCCGGAATGATAACTGTCGATATGGCTGGCAGATGGCGTTCCGTCCATTGGAGAATTTTTTACATTTCCATCATTGCCCTGCAATTTCGAGTGCCGCCTTGATGATTTATGTACGCCACCGTGGTGGCGTTGTCTGATTGTAGTTGAACTGCCCGCAATTCCAGAATGTTTATTGGAAGGATAGATTCCTCCTTGGTCCACCGACCCTGGAGAGTGTTGCTCCAACACCCTGCCCCAACCCCGCAGACTGGCGTCTGTTGTTAGGAAGACCCAGTTGGAGATCCAGAAGGGATGGCCCCTTCTCAACTGTTGGTCCTGTAGCCACCAGGTCAGTGACAGACGAACCTCCGGAGTCAAGGAGATAATTTGAGACCTGATCCTGTAAGGCAGGCTGTTCCACTTGGAAAGGATTAATCGTTGCAGAGGGCGGGAATGAAATTGAGCGAACTCTACCATGTCGACTGCCGACACCATGAGGCTTAGTACTTCCATTGCCGAGTGTATTGACACTCTCTGGCGAGAGAGGAAGTATCTGATGATGTCCTGAAGTTTCAGGACTTTCTCACAAGAACAATCGTTGGTTGTGTGTGTCCAGCAATGCCCCCAGGTGCACCATGCTCTGAGCAGGAACCAGCGAGGACATCTTCCAGTTGATGAGCCACCCGTGGGCTTGGAGAAATTGGAACGTCAGTTCCAGATGACTAAGGAGAACCTCTGGGGAGTTCGCCAGGATCAGCAAGTCGTCCAGATACGGCATGAACCTGATACCCTGATGGCGGAGAAGAGCCGTCATGACTGCCATGAACTTGGTAACGATCCGAGGAGCCGTGGTCAGTCCGAAAGGCAAGGCCTGGAATTGATAATGTAGGTTGCCAATAGCAAACCGCAGATATTGCTGATGCAACATGGCAATAGGTATGTGCAGGTAAGCATACTGTATGTCCAGGGATACCATATAGTCCTTGGGTTCTATAGCCAGTACAATAGAGTGCAGAGTTTTCATACGGAATTTGGATACCCTCACAAATTTGTTCAAAGATTTGAGGTTGAGTATAGGCCGGGAGGACCCATTTGGTTTCGGGACTAGAAACAGGGTCGAATAGTAACCCCTGCCTCTTTGAGACAGAGGTACCGGCACAATCACTTCAGTATCTAGGAGAGATTGTACAACCAAGTGTTGAGTTTTGTGCTTTCAGCGGATCCGAAGGGATAACCATTGAGCAGAACCGCTGAGGGGGGCATCTCTTGAAATAGATTGCGTACCCGTAAGAGACAACTTCCCGCACCCAGGCATCTGAAGTGGTCCTTAACCAGACCTAGGCAAACTGCAGAAGTCGGCATCCCACCCTGGGGTCCCCCAGGGGGAGGCCCATCCCGTCATGCTGCAGGCTTGTCCTGTTTGGAAGCATGTTGATGGGCGGCCCAAGATTGCTTAGACTTGGGCTTGGTGGTTTTGAAAATGCGAGCCTGTCTCGGATACGCCTGACCATTTGCTTTACCTGGAGGTCAAAAGGAACGAAAAGTGCTACTCTTAGCCTTCGGAGCAGAAGGGTTGGTACTTGGGAGACATGCAGTCTTGGCTGTTGTCAAGTCAGTCACAATCTTGTTCAGATCCTCCCCAAATAGTGTGCCCCCCTTAAAAGGGAGCACCTCCAAGGTCTTTTTGGAGTCCAGGTCCACTTTCCAGGACCTTAACCACAAAATACGGCGAGCCAGGATAGACGTAGTAGACGCCTTGGCCGCCATTACACCTGCATCAGAGGCCGCCTCCTGAATATAGTGACAGGCTGTGGTAATATGCGACAGATATTGTCTGGCAGTATCAGAAAAATTTAGAGGTAGCTCATCCTCAACTGCCTGAACCCATGCTTCAATAGCTTTTGCAGCCCATGGGGCTGCCATAGTGGGTCTATGTACAGCACCAGTAAGTGTGTAGATAGACTTCAGGCATCCCTCCACACACTTATCCATCGGTTCTTTCAGTGAAGTACAGTGGTGACAGGCAGAGTAGAAGACACCACTAGATGGACGACATGAGAGTCCACCAGCGGTGGAGTTTCCCACTTGTTAACTCAACTCCGCAGGGATAGGATAATGAGCCAACATCCTTTTAGACAGGGAAAATTTCTTTCCTGGAGAAGACCAGGCTTCCTGGCGTATGTCAATTAAGAGGTCAGAATGATTTTAAACTACTTTAGCAACCTTCTGACATTTAAACTTATCAGGTTTCTTAGACGTAATAGGAGGTTCAATCTCATCATCAATCTGGAGAATCAGCTTGATTGCCTCCACTAGTTCAGGAACATCAACCTGAGTTGTAGATTCCTCATCAGAAAAAACTGCGTATCAGAAGGATCAGTATAATCCCCATCCTCATCGGACGAATTATCCGAGATATTAGTGGATTGTGAGGAAGAAATGACCCGCTTAGAGGACCCTTTGGTCCCAGTAGGGCGAGGGTTAGGTTTGTGTTTAACCAAGGTTTGACTTAATTGCTGTAATTGGGTTGACAAAGTATCCGCTCATGGCGGATTAACTACAGGGACAATATGTGGCTGTAATGGCACAGGAGGTCCCACAGGGGGCGTAAGTCATGTTACAAGCGTAGTCAGCATATTTGAAAAAGCAGCCCAAGATGGGTCTTGATTAGCTACAGGTGCTGCAGACTGACTGGAAGGTGCAGTGCACCCAGGACTTGAACCCTCAGCTGAAACCTTTTCCTCAGTCAAATCTGTGGCGCCAGCACTGCATGATGCAGGAGCGTCTGCGGATTTCCCGCCCTGTGTAGCAGACATTATTGGGAATATAGCCTTAGGGTGCAATAGTACAATATAGCCAGACAAAAACAATACCTGCAAAAAAAAAAACTGTATTGTGACAGCAAACAGAGGATTTAAGCGGTGTGAGGTAACTGAAACGGGATCAGTACTAAAAGTACTAAATGCCGCTGGTCGGAATCCCAGCGGTCGAAATACCGACGCCGGAATCCCGACCACACAATCCCGACAGGGGTGGCGAGCGGAACGCAGCCCCTTGCGGGCTCGCTTCGCTCGCCACGCTGCGGGCACGGTGCCTCGCTACGCTCGGCACACTATTATATTCTCCCTCTATGGGTGTCGTGGACACCCACGGAGGGAGAATATGTCGGGATTGTGGCGGTCGGGATTCCGGCGTCGGTATTTCGACCGCCGGGATTCCGTCCGGCGGCATCTTGACCGGATCCCACTGAAACACACAGTGAAAAATACAAAACCGTATATCCTGTGGAACACTACAGTATATGGTATATGAGACCCTGACGCACTTAAACCCCCCCCCAGGGTACAGAATATAGTGATAGCAATATGTGTGATACACAGGATAGAAACCACACAGCACCTATAGGCACACACAGTCACAGGTACAATGCAGAAATTATTACATATAACCAATAAAACTGTACTGGATTAGTAATACTACATATAGAAATGTATGTATACAGATATAACAATGTACAGTAAACACTGGATGTCTATCACAGAATACTTGTACTAAATATTCATATAGTAGTGCACTTGTTCTTAAGTAACGCTGTCTAAACGACATGTAGAATACTTAAGTGTCCTGTAAATGCACAGCGCTGATGAGGCAGGCGGCTTTACAGAGGAGACAGTGGGGGTCATTCTGACCCGATCGCACGCTGCAGTTATTTGCAGCCGTGCAATTGGGTACGGAATGCGCATGCGCTGCGGCAGCAATGCGCAGGCACGTCGCTGCCCGGCGACAGGGAACGCTAGGTAGCGAATGTTCTAACAAAGATTTTGCAGCGGCGATGGCAAGGTGACTGACAGCAGGAAGGCGTTTCCGGGTGGCAACTGACTATTTTCTGGGAGTGGAGAGGAAAACACAGGCATGTCCAGGCGTTTGCAGGGCGGGTGTCTGACGTCAATTCCGGGACCTGACAGGCTGAAGTGATCGCAGTGGCTGAGTAAGTTCAGAGCTACTCAGAAACTGCACAAAATGTTTTTGTACAGCTCCCCTGCACAAGCGTACGCACGTTTGCACAGCTAAAATACACTCCCCAATAGGTGGCGACTATCTGATCGCATGGGGTGCAAAAAGTTGCAGCGTGCGATCAACTCGGAATGGCCCCCAGTGCCCAGCAGTCCCAGGATAAGTGCAGCTATGTGAAATGGCGCCCAAACGCTGACAGGGAGTAAAGGAGAGAGAGAGAAATGCAACTCCAGGGCGGGAACACCTGCTGTAGATGGCGCCTGCAGCTGGGGTAGGGCTACAGGTCAGCTCCTTATCCCCTCTGCAGAACTTCACCACCGGGTACTATGGAGCCTATAAAAAATAAGATTTTACTTACCGATAAATCTATTTCTCGTAGTCCGTAGTGGATGCTGGGGACTCCGTCAGGACCATGGGGATATAGCGGCTCCGCAGGAGACAGGGCACAATAATAAAAGCTTTAGGATCAGGTGGTGTGCACTGGCTCCTCCCCCTATGACCCTCCTCCAAGCCTCAGTTAGGATACTGTGCCCGGACGAGCGTGCATAATAAGGAAGGATATTGAATCCCGGGTAAGACTCATACCAGCCACACCAATCACACCGTACAACCTGTGATCTGAACCCAGTTAACAGTATGATAACAACGAAGGAGCCTCTGAAAAGATGGCTCACAACAAGAATAACCCGATTTTTGTAACAATAACTATGTACAAGTATTGCAGACAATCCGCACTTGGGATGGGCGCCCAGCATCCACTACGGACTACGAGAAATAGATTTATCGGTAAGTAAAATCTTATTTTCTCTGACGTCCTAGTGGATGCTGGGGACTCCGTCAGGACCATGGGGATTATACCAAAGCTCCCAAACGGGCGGGAGAGAGCGGATGACCCTGCAGCACCGAATGAGAGAACTCCATGTCCTCCTCAGCCAGGGTATCAAATTTGTAGAATTTAGCAAACGTGTTTGCCCCTGACCAAGTAACTGCTCGGCAAAGTTGTAAAGCCGAGACCCCTCGGGCAGTCGCCCAAGATGAGCCCCCTTCCTTTTGGAATGGGCTTTTACCGATTTTGGCTGTGGCAGGCCTGCCACAGAATGTGTAAACTGAATTGTATTACAAATCCAGCGAGCAATCGTCTGCTTAGAAGCAGGAGCACCCATCTTGTTGGGTGCATACAGGCTAAACAGCGAGTCAGATTTTCTGACTCCAGCCTTCCTGGAAACATATTTTTCAGGGCCCTGACAACGTCAAGTAACTTGGAGTCCTCCAAGTCCCTAGTACCCGCAGGTACCACAATAGGTTGGTTCATGTGAAAAACAGAAAACACCTTAAGGAGAAATTGAGGACGAGTCCTCAATTCTGCCCTGTCAGAATGAAAAATTAAGTAAGGGCTTTATATATGATAAAGCCGCCAATTCTGACACACGCCTGGCTGAAGCCAGGGCTAATAGCATCGTCACCTTCCATGTGAGATATTTTAAGTCCACAGTGGTGAGTGGTTCAAACCAATGTGACTTTAGGAAACTCAAAACAACATTGAGATCCCAAGGTGCCACTGGGGCACAAAAGGAGGCTGTATATGCAGTACCCCTTTTACAAACATCTGAACGTCAGGCACTAAAGCCAGTTCTTTCTGGAAGAAATTCGACAGGGCCGAAATTTGAACCTTAATGGACCCCAATTTTAGGCCCATAGACAGTCCTGTTTTCAGGAAATGTAGGAAACGACCCAGTTGGAATTCCTCTGTAGGGGCCTTCTTGGCCTCACACCACGCAACATATCTTCGCCAAATGCGGTGAAAGTGTTTTGCGGTTACATCCTTCCTGTCTTCGACCAGGGTAGGGATGACTTCATCTGGAATGCCCTTTCAGGATCCGGCGTTCAACCGCCATGCCGTCAAACGCGGCCGCGGTAAGTCTTGGAACAGACAAGGCCCCTGCTGGAGCAGGTCCTTTCTTAAAGGTAGAGGCCACGGGTCTTCCGTGAACATCTCTTGAAGTTTCGGGTACCAAGTCCTTCTTGGCCAATCCGGAACCACGAGTATCATTCTTACTCATCTCCCTCTTATGATTCTCAGTACTTTTTGTATGAGAGGCATAGGAGGGAACACATACTCTGACTGGTACATCCACAGTGTTACCAGAGCATCCACCGCTATTGCCTGAGGGTCCCTTGACCTGGCGCAATATCTAGTTTTTTTGTTCAGGCGGGACGCCATCATGTCCACCTTTGGTTTTTCACAACGGTTTACAATCATGTGGAAGACTTCCCGATGAAGTCCCCACTCTCCCGGGTGGAGGTCATGCCTGCTGAGGAAGTCTGCTTCCCAGTTTTCCACTCCCGGAATGAACACTGCTGAGAGTGTTATCACATGATTTTTCGCCCAGCGAAGAATCCTTGCAGTTTCTGCCATTTCCCTCCTGCTTCTTGTGCCGCCCTGTCTGTTTACGTGGGCGACTGCCGTGATGTTGTCCCACTGGATCAATACCGGCTGACCTTGAAGCAGAGGTCTTGCTAAGCTTAGAGCATTGTAAATTGCCCTTAGCTCCAGTATATTTATGTGGAGAGAAGTCTCCAGACTCGATCACACTCTCTGGAAATTTTTTCCTTGTGTGACTGCTCCCCAGCCACTCAGGCTGGCATCCGTGGTCACCAGGACCCAGTCCTGAATGCCGAATCTGCGGCCCTTTCATAGATGAGCACTCTGCAGCCACCGCAGAAGAAACACCCTTGTCCTTGGAGACAGGGTTATCCGCTGATGCATCTGAAGATGCGATCCGGACCATTTTTCCAGCAGATCCCACGTAAAGGTTCTTGCGTGAAATCTACCGAATGGGATCGCTTTGTAAGAAACCACCATTTTTCACAGGATCCTTGTGCAATGATGCACTGATACTTTTCCTGGTTTTAGGAGGTTCCTGACTAGCTCGGATAACTCCCTGGCTTTCTTCTCCGGGAGAAAACATCCTTTTCTGGACTGTGTCCAGAATCATCCCTAGGAACAGTAGACGTGTCGTCGGAAAAAAATGCGATTTTGGAATATTTAGAATCCACTCGTGCTGTCGTAGAACTACTTAAGATAGTGCTACTCCGACCTCCAACTGTTCTCTGGACCTTGCCCTTATCAGGAAAGCGTCCATATTTCTTTTAAGAAGAATCATCATTTCGGCCATTACCTTGGTAAAGACCCGGGGTGCCGTGGACAATCCAAACGGCAGCGTCTGAACTGATAGTGACAGTTCTGTACCACGAACCTGAGGTACCCTTGGTGAGAAGGGCAAATTTGGACATGTAGGTAAGCGTCCCTGATATCCAGTGACACCATATCGTCCCCTTCTTCCTGGTTCGCTATCACTGCTCTGAGTGACTCCATCTTGATTTGAACGCTTGTATGTAAGTGTTCAAATATTTCAGATCTCACCTAGCCGTCTGGCTTCAGTACCACAATATAGTGTGGAATAATACCCCTTCCCTTGTTGTAGAAGGGGTACTTTGATTATCACCTGCTGGGAATACAACCTGTGAATTGTTCCCAATACTGCCTCCCTGTCGGAGGGAGACGTTGGTAAAGCAGACTTCAGGAACTTGTGAGGGGGAGACGTCTCGAATTTTCAATGTACACCTGGGATACTACGTGTAGGATCCAGGAGTCCACTTGTGAGTGAGCCCACTGCGTGCTGAAACTCTTGAGATGACCCCCTACCGCACCTGAGTCCGCTTGTACGGCCCCAGCGTCATGCTGCGGACTTGGCAGAAGCTGTGGAGGGCTTCTGTTCCTGGGAATGGGCTGCCTGCTGCAGTCTTCTTCCCTTTCCTCTACCCCTGGGCAGATATGACTGGCCCTTTTGCCCGCCTGCCCTTATGGGGACGAAAGGACTGAGACTGAAAAGACTGTGTCCTTTTCTGCTGAGATGTGACTTGGGGTAACAAAAGGTGGATTTTTCAGCTGTTGCCATGGCCACCAGGTCCGATGGACCGCCCCTTTATACGGCAATACTTCCATGTGCCGTCTGGAATCTGCATCACCTGACCACTGTCGTCTGGCAGATATGGACATCACATTTACTCTTGATGCCAGAATGCAAATATCCCTCTGCGCATCTCGCATATATAGAAATGCATCCTTAAAATGCTCTATAGTCAATAAAATCTTGTCCCTGTCAAGGGTATCAATATTTTCAGTCAGGAAATCCGACCAAGCCCCCTCAGCGCTGCACATCCAGGCTGAGGCGATTGCTGGTCGTAGTATAACACCAGTATATGTGTATATACTTTTAGGATATTTTTCAGCTTCCTATCAGCTGGCTCCTTGAGGGCTGCCGTATCTGGAGACGGTAACGCCACTTGTTTTTATAAGCGTGTGAGCGCCTTATTCACCCTAAGGTGTGTTTCCCAACTCGCCCTAACTTCTGGCGGGAAAGGGTATACCGCCAATAATTTTCTATCGGAGGAAACCCACGTATCATCACACACTTCATTTAATTTATCTGATTCAGGAAAAACTACAAGTAGTTTATTCACACCCTACATAATACCCTTATTTGTGGTACTTGTAGTATCAGAAATATGTAACACCTCCTTCATTGCCCTTAACATGAAACGTGTGGCCCTAAAGGAAAATACGTTTGTTTCTTCACCGTCGACACTGGAGTCAGTGTCCGTGTCTGTGTCGACCGACTGAGGTAAATGGGCGTTTTTACAAGCCCCTGACGGTGTCTGAGACGCCTGGACAAGTACTAATTTGTTTGCCGGCCGTCTCATGTCGTCAACCGACCTTGCAGCGTGTTGACATTATCACGTAATTCCTAAATAAGCCATCCATTCCAGTGTCGACTCCCTAGAGAGTGACATCACCAATACAGGCAATTTGCTCCGCCTCCTCACCAACATCGTCCTCCTACATGTCGACACACACGTACCGACACACAGCACACACACAGGGAATGCTCTGACAGAGGACAGGACCCCACTAGCCCTTTGGGGAGACAGAGGGAGAGTTTGCCAGCACACACCAAAAACGCTATAATTATACAGGGACAACCCCTTATACAAGTGTTTTCCCTTATAGCATTTTTATATATGTAATCATATCGCCAAATAAGTGCCCCCCCTCTCTGTTTTAACCCTGTTTCTGTAGTGCAGTGCAGGGGAGAGCCTGGGAGCCTTCCTCACAGCAGAGCTGAGCAGGAAAATGGCGCCGTGTGCTGAGGAGAATAGGCCCCGCCCCCTTTTCGGCGGGCTCTTCTCCCGGAGTTTGTGAGATCTGGCAGGGGTTAAATACATCCATATAGCCTCAAGGGCTATATGTGATGTATTTTAGCCATAAAAAGGTATTATACATTGCTGCCCAGGGCGCCCCCCTCAGCGCCCTGCACCCTCAGTGACAGTTGGTGACTGTTGGTGAAGTGTGCTGACAACAATGGCGCACAGCTGCAGTGCTGTGCGCTACCTTATGAAGACTGAAAGTCTTCTGCCGCCTGTTTCTGGACCTCTGGACCTCTTCAACTTCGGCATCTGCAAGGGGGGTCGGCGGCACGGCTCCGGGACCGGACTCCATGGCTGGGCCTGTGTTCGATCCCTCTGGAGCTAATGGTGTCCAGTAGCCTAAGAAGCAAATCCATCCTGCACGCAGGTGAGTTTACTTCTCTCCCCTAAGTCCCTCGTAGCAGTGAGCCTGTTGCCAGCAGGACTCACTGAAAATAAAAAACCTAACTTAAACTTTTATTCTAAGCAGCTCAGGAGAGCCACCTAGATTGCACCCTTCTCGTCGGGCACAAAAATCTAACTGAGGCTTGGAGGAGGGTCATAGGGGGAGGAGCCAGTGCACACCACCTGATCCTAAAGCTTTTATTATTGTGCCCTGTCTCCTGCGGAGCCGCTATATCCCCATGGTCCTGACGGAGTCCCCAGCATCCACTAGGACGTCAGAGAAAACGGATTTTTGCAAATCCGACCTGTGTTCCCTGCCCTGGTGGATATAGTGGGGTCCCTGCACAGCCACAGTGTCCACGCCAGCAGTGCGGTCCGTCTACTGGGACCGCGACTGGATCACGATTTACCGGCGAGTCCCACCTGGAGGACCCTCTTATCTCCTCCCTGAAGTGCGGCCACGCGATCCAGGAGAGCAGCAGCGGTGATGTGTGCCTAATGACTGGAGCACCTCCACTGTAAGTACCCAGGAACCAGGCCGCGGGAGTATACAGCGCCGCTGAGGGGGGTGATGGAGCCGCAGCACAGAATGTCAACATGACATACACTGCAACTAGTGCTTGTGCTGTGGCCCTTGAAGTCTTCTAGAAAAACTCTTTTCAGAGCTGCCTAGCGCAGCCCCCCCTGTTAGTGACCTGCACTGCAGGCACCAACTTACAAACTGAGCTCCAGTGCCTGGAGGCGGGGCTATAGAGGAGGCGGGGCAGTGCATCCTGGGAACAGTCAAAGATTTAGCCTGTTGGTGCCTCGGATCAAGATCCAACTCTACACCCCAATGTTATTCCCTGTGGAATACCAGTGTACCCCGCTGCAGAAATGTTATATACAATTTTTGACTGATCAACATAGACAAAAAAGTAAATCTAATCTCACAAAACTTTGGGCACCCATAAATTTAGAATAAACCACACTACTCCTTCAGTTAATAAGAGTTAAAAAAATGAATATAATAAACAAAATAAGTCACACAAGAAAAATCCTCACACAAATGCCCTGGATATTAAAATTAGTAGGAAACACCCTTTGTTATAACCAACCCCTGTGCAGCTATGGATCTACTGCTCAGTTAGACACGTCACAGTCAGCAAGGCAAAGTCATGCATAACCACAGCTATTCAAACGCAATTATGTACAATATAAAACCTGGAACAATTTCCGCTTCTACCACAAGTTATGATGAACCACTGCCAATATGAGGCAGACCATGGTGAGCTTGTCATTAGGTTTAATCAGCGATACCTGTAATTCCTGCCAAGTAGAATTTTGAGCAACTGTAGTGAAAACAGTATTAAAATTAAAATATATTTGTAAAAAAAATACAATATATTGCAAGGGCGGGGTAATTGTATTTACCATCAGCTTTGCCATCAGATTGAAACTGACAGGTATTAACGTCAGAGATCACTGTGATCTGTGCAGGCTTTGTTTCCTTAACCTATATATACCTACCAACAAGATTTTACACGTGCTGCTCCCTTTCTCTGGAATTCCCTGCCTCTCCCCTCAAACTTTCATGTTAAGCCCTCTGTCCCACTCTCACTCACACCCCATCTGTGTCACCCCTGTCTGTCTGCCCCTCTCCTTTAGAATGTAAACTCTCACGAGCAGTACCCGCTTCTGTCATGTGTTTTTATTTCTCTTACTTAACCTATCTTCCATTCAATCCTCCCTTCGATGGCACTAAATCCCTCAGTTTTCTGCCACCCTGATACTCAGGACCTTATTCAGAGATGGACTCAGATCACTGCATATGCAGCCAGATCTGTGTACATCTCCTCACATGCTGGGGGCCGCTCAGCACAGCCATAAATAATCCCGGACCGCTGGCTGGTATTAGAAAATAGGGGGAAAATGACTTCGGGATCCACCTATTTATCAATACCCAGCACCAGGCTGAACCAGCCAGGGGGCTGACGTAATAGCATGAATGAATAGGGATGCGCTGATTGGTCAGCACATACCTGTAAATGAAAAAAAATATTTACAGAATTACTGTACCTCCTTTTGTCAAGTAAGGAAAATGTATTCACTGGACTGAATTTAGAGTGTGGAGAATCACTCACACCAACGTCACAGCCAGCTCACACAGTGTTCCTCTCCAGCCAGCACAGCCCCAGGCCACGCAGTGTTCCTCTCCAGTCAGCCCCAGCCCTCTCAGTGCCTCACTCCTGCCACCACAGCCCCAGACCACACAGCGTCTCCATTCAGCCACCACAGCCCCAGACCACACAGCGTCTCCATTCAGCCACCACAGCCCCAGACCACACAGCGTCTCCATTCAGCCACCACAGCCCCAGACCACACAGCGTCTCCATTCAGCCACCACAGCCCCAGACCACACAGCGTCTCCATTCAGCCACCACAGCCCCAGACCACACAGCGTCTCCATTCAGCCACCACAGCCCCAGACCACACAGCGTCTCCATTCAGCCACCACAGCCCCAGACCACACAGCGTCTCCATTCAGCCACCACAGCCCCAGACCACACAGCGTCTCCATTCAGCCACCACAGCCCCAGACCACACAGCGTCTCGCCAGCCAGCCAGGCTCAGCACAAACATTTTCTCTCCAGCCAGCGTAGCCCCAGTTTACACAGTGGGGTAAATTTACTAAGATAGGAGTTCTATTTAAGATATCCACTGTGTATATATATATATATATATATATATATAAAATAAGAATTTACTTACCGATAATTCTATTTCTCGTAGTCCGTAGTGGATGCTGGGAACTCCGTAAGGACCATGGGGAATAGCGGCTCCGCAGGAGACTGGGCACAAAGTAAAAGCTTTAGGACTAGCTGGTGTGCACTGGCTCCTCCCCCTATGACCCTCCTCCAAGCCTCAGTTAGGATACTGTGCCCGGACGAGCGTACACAATAAGGAAGGATTTTGAATCCCGGGTAAGACTCATACCAGCCACACCAATCACACCGTATAACTTGTGATCTGAACCCAGTTAACAGCATGATAACAGAGGAGCCTCTGAAAAGATGGCTCACAACAATAATAACCCGATTTTTGTTACAATAACTATGTACCAGTATTGCAGACAATCCGCACTTGGGATGGGCGCCCAGCATCCACTACGGACTACGAGAAATAGAATTATCGGTAAGTAAATTCTTATTTTCTCTGACGTCCTAGTGGATGCTGGGAACTCCGTAAGGACCATGGGGATTATACCAAAGCTCCCAAACGGGCGGGAGAGTGCGGATGACTCTGCAGCACCGAAAGAGAGAACTCCAGGTCCTCCTCAGCCAGGGTATCAAATTTGTAGAATTTAGCAAACGTGTTTGCCCCTGACCAAGTAGCAGCTCGGCAAAGTTGTAAAGCCGAGACCCCTCGGGCAGCCGCCCAAGATGAGCCCACCTTCCGTGTGGAATGGGCTTTTACAGATTTTGGCTGTGGCAGGCCTGCAACAGAATGTGCAAGCTGAATTGTACTACAAATCCAACGAGCAATAGTCTGCTTAGAAGCAGGAGCACCCAGCTTGTTGGGTGCATACAGGATAAACAGCGAGTCAGTCTTCCTGACTCCAGCCGTCCTGGAAACATATATTTTCAGGGCCCTGACTACGTCCAGCAACTTGGAGTCCTCCAAGTCCCTAGTAGCCGCAGGTACCACAATAGGCTGGTTCAAGTGAAACGCTGAAACCACCTTAGGGAGAAATTGAGGACGAGTCCTCAATTCTGCCCTGTCCGTATGAAAAATTAGGTAAGGGCTTTTATAGGATAAAGCCGCCAATTCTGAGACACGCCTGGCTGAAGCCAGGGCTAACAGCATTACCACTTTCCATGTGAGATATTTTAAGTCCACAGTGGTGAGTGGTTCAAACCAATGTGATTTTAGGAACCCCAAAACTACATTGAGATCCCAAGGTGCCACTGGAGGCACAAAAGGAGGCTGTATATGCAGTACCCCCTTGACAAACGTCTGAACTTCAGGAACTGAAGCCAGTTCTTTCTGGAAGAAAATCGACAGGGCCGAAATTTGAACCTTAATGGACCCTAATTTTAGGCCCATAGACAGTCCAGTTTGCAGGAAATGCAGGAAACGACCCAGTTGAAATTCCTCTGTAGGGGCCTTCCTGGCCTCGCACCACGCAACATATTTACGTCAAATACGGTGATAATGCTGTACGGTTACATCCTTCCTGGCTTTGATCAGGGTAGGGATGACTTCGTCCGGAATGCCTTTTTCCTTCAGGATCCGGCGTTCAACCGCCATGCCGTCAAACGCAGCCGCGGTAAGTCTTGAAACAGACAGGGTCCCTGCTGGAGCAGGTCCTTTCTTAGAGGTAGAGGCCACGGGTCCTCTGTGAGCATCTCTTGAAGTTCCGGGTACCAAGTCCGTCTTGGCCAATCCGGAGCCACGAGTATAGTCCTTACTCCTCTCCTTCTTATGATTCTCAATACCTTGGGTATGAGAGGCAGAGGAGGGAACACATACACTGACTGGTACACCCACGGTGTTACCAGAGCGTCCACAGCTATTGCCTGAGGGTCCCTTGACCTGGCGCAATACCTGTCTAGTTTTTTGTTGAGGCGGGACGCCATCATGTCCACCTTTGGTTTTTCCCAACGGTTCACAATCATGTGGAAGACTTCTGGGTGAAGTCCCCACTCTCCCGGATGGAGGTCGTGTCTGCTGAGGAAGTCTGCTTCCCAGTTGTCCACTCCCGGAATGAACACTGCTATCACATGATTTTCCGCCCAGCGAAGAATCCTTGCAACTTCTGCCATTGCCCTCCTGCTTCTTGTGCCGCCCTGTCTGTTTACGTGGGCGACTGCCGTGATGTTGTCTGACTGGATCAGCACCGGCTGACCTTGAAGCAGAGGTCTTGCTAGGCTTAGAGCATTGTAGATGGCCCTTAGCTCCAGGATATTTATGTGAAGTGATGTCTCCAGGCTTGACCACAAGCCCTGGAAATTTCTTCCCTGTGTGACTGCTCCCCAGCCTCTCAGGCTGGTATCCGTGGTCATCAGGACCCAGTCCTGAATGCCGAATCTGCGGCCCTCTAAAAGATGAGCACTCTGCAACCACCACAGGAGAGACACCCTTGTCCTTGGTGACAAGATTATCCGCTGATGCATCTGAAGATGCGACCCGGACCATTTGTCTAGCAGATCCCACTGGAAGGTTCTTGCGTGGAATCTGCCGAATGGGATTGCTTCGTAAGAAGCCACCATCTTTCCCAGGACCCTTGTGCATTGATGCACTGAGACTTGGCCTGGTTTTAGGAGATTTCTGACTAGTTCGGATAACTCCCTGGCTTTCTCCTCCGGGAGAAACACCTTTTTCTGGACTGTGTCCAGGATCATTCCTAGGAATAGAAGTAGTGTCGTCGGGATCAGCTGCGATTTTGGAATATTGAGAATCCAACCGTGCTGGCGCAGCACTATCTGAGATAGTGCTACTCCGACTTCCAACTGTTCCCTGGATCTTGCCCTTATCAGGAGATCGTCCAAGTAAGGGATAACTAAAACTCCCTTCCTTCGAAGGAGTATCATCATTTCGGCCATTACCTTGGTAAAGACCCGGGGTGCCGTGGACAATCCAAACGGCAGCGTCTGAAACTGATAGTGACAGTTCTGTACCACAAACCTGAGGTACCCTTGGTGAGAAGGGTAAATTGGGACATGTAGGTAAGCATCTTTGATGTCCAGAGACACCATATAGTCCCCTTCTTCCAGGTTTGCAATCACTGCTCTGAGTGACTCCATCTTGAATTTGAACCTTTGTATGTAAGTGTTCAAGGATTTTAGGTTTAAAATTGGTCTCACCGAGCCGTCCGGCTTCGGTACCACAAATAGTGTGGAATAGTACCCCTTTCCCTGTTGCAGGAGGGGTACCTTGATTATCACCTGCTGGGAATACAGCTTGTGAATGGCTTCCAATACTGCCTCCCTGTCTGAGGGAGACGTCGGTAAAGCAGACTTTAGGAAACGGCGAGGGGGAGACGTCTCGAATTCCAATTTGTACCCCTGAGATACCACCTGAAGGATCCAGGGGTCCACTTGCGAGTGGGCCCACTGCGCACTGAACTTCTTGAGACGGGCCCCCACCGTGCCTGAGTCCGCTTGTAAAGCCCCAGCGTCATGCTGAGGACTTTGCGGAGGCGGGAGAGGGCTTTTGTTCCTGGGAACTGGCTGTTTGCTGCAGCCTTTTTCCTCTCCCTCTGCCACGGGGCAGAAATGAGGCGCCTTTTGCCCGCTTGCCCTTATGGGGCCGAAAGGACTGCGCCTGATAATACGGCGTCTTCTTAGGTTGAGAAGCTACCTGGGGTAAAAATGTGGATTTTCCAGCAGTTGCCGTGGCTACCAGGTCTGATAGAGCTACCCCAAATAACTCCTCCCCCTTATAAGGCAATACTTCCATGTGCCTTTTAGAATCCGCATCACCTGACCACTGCCGCGTCCATAAACCTCTTCTTGCAGAAATGGACAGCGCGCTAACTCTAGATGCCAGACGGCAAATATCCCTCTGTGCATCACGCATATATAGAAATGCATCCTTCAAATGCTCTATAGTCAGTAATATACTGTCCCTATCTAGGGTATCAATATTTTCAGTCAGGGAATCCGACCACGCCAGGCCCGCACTGCACATCCAGGCTGAGGCGATTGCTGGTCGCAGTATAACACCCGTGTGAGAGTATATACATTTTAGGATATTCTCCAGCTTTCTATCGGCAGGTTCCTTTAGGGCGGCCGTATCAGGAGAGGGTAGTGCTACCTGTTTAGACAAGCGTGTGAGCGCTCTATCCACCCTAGGGGGTGTTTCCCAACGTGCCCTATCCTCTGGCGGGAAAGGGTACGATGCCAATAACCTTTTAGGAATTATCAGTTTTTTATCGGGGGAAACCCACGCCTCATCACACACTTCATTTAATTCCTCGGATACAGGAAAAACTACAGGCAGTTTTTTCTCACCAAACATAATACCCTTTTTAGTGGTACTTGTATTATCAGAGATATGCAATACATTTTTCATTGCTTCAATCATGTAACGTGTGGCCCTAGTGGAAGTCACGTTTGTCTCCTCATCATCGACACTGGAGTCAGTATCCGTGTCTGCCATTTGAGGTAACGGCCGTTTTAAGGCCCCTGATGGCGTTTGAGACCCCTGGACAGGCACAAGCTGAGTAGCCGGCTGTCTCATGTCGTCAACTGTCTGTCGTAAAGAGCTGACACTGTCACGCAATTCCTTCCATAAGCTCATCCACTCAGGTGTCGACTCCCTAGGGGGTGACAACTGTATAATAGGCAATTGCTCCGCCTCCATCTCATTTTCCTCCTCAAACATGTCGACACAATCGTACCGAAACACCGCACACACACAGGGAATGCTCTGATAGAGGACAGGACCCCACTAGCCCTTTGGGGAGACAGAGGGAGAGTATGCCAGCACACACCAGAGCGCTATATATATACAGGAATACCACTATAAAATGTGCTTTTCCCTTTATAGCTGCTGTTTGTATTAAAACTGCGCCAAATTAGTGCCCCCCTCTCTTTTTTACCCTTTTCTGTAGTGCAGGACTGCAGGGGAGAGTCAGGGAGACGTCCTTCCAGCGGAGCTGTGATGGAAAATGGCGCCCGTGTGCTGAGGAGATAGGCTCCGCCCCCTTCTCGGCGGCCTTTTCTCCCGCTTTTTTGGTGAGTTCTGGCAGGGGTTAAAATACATCCATATAGCCCTGGGGTTTATATGTGGTGTATTTATGCCAGCCAAGGTGTTTTACATTGCTGCTCAGGGCGCCCCCCCCTAGCGCCCTGCACCCTCAGTGACCGGAGTGTGAAGTGTGCCTGAGTAACAATGGCGCACAGCTGCAGTGCTGTGCGCTACCTTGTTGAAGACTGATGTCTTCTGCCGCCGATTTTTCCGGACCTCTTCTTGCTTCTGGCTCTGTAAGGGGGCCGGCGGCGCGGCTCTGGGACCGAGCTCCGAGGCTGGGCCTGTGTTCGGTCCCTCTGGAGCTAATGGTGTCCAGTAGCCTAAGAAGCCCAATCCACTCTGCACGCAGGTGAGTTCGCTTCTTCTCCCCTTAGTCCCTCGATGCAGTGAGCCTGTTGCCAGCAGGTCTCACTGAAAATAAAAACCTAAAACTAAACTTTCACTAAGAAGCTCAGGAGAGCCCCTAGTGTGCACCCTTCTCGGCCGGGCACAAAAATCTAACTGAGGCTTGGAGGAGGGTCATAGGGGGAGGAGCCAGTGCACACCAGGTAGTCCTAAAGCTTTTACTTTTGTGCCCAGTCTCCTGCGGAGCCGCTATTCCCCATAGTCCTTACGGAGTTCCCAGCATCCACTAGGACGTCAGAGAAATAATGTTTTCAGATAAATAAATGCATGTTAGTTAGATGTTTTATTTATACCATCATTGCCCCTGAAACTGAACTACTCCCATGATATCCGAAGACAAAGGACTTTCAAGAGGTGATACTCTACAAGACAGACCCTGAGGGCATCCATGTAGCAGGACAAAGACTCATTTCAGGACATAGTCCAGAAGAAGTGACCTATGGCACATCGAGTACTTGGGATGTCCAGACCCTTCAATCTATAAATGATGACCTCTATTGTATAGCTTGTTTACAGCTGTGATGTCATATCCATACAATTTGAAATGTATATAATTGTGAAATGGGATAATGAAGGTCACAGAGAGCGTTCTTATTAAAGCCTAGGACAGCACTGTCCATGCGCTATTGTATTGGAGTACTTATGCTTTTATATTATGGAATAAATAGCTCTTTGTGCTTTGGAACCACGGATTCAGATTGGACTACATCTTTTGCAATAAAGTACACGACTTTAACAACAGCCAGGCCGAGCCCACACAGTGTCTCTCTAGCCACCACACTTAACTTATAGCAGAGCTGCTCTGGAATGTTGGTGTCACCAAGCAGCATTGATAGCGGTGATGGACATTGATAGCGGTGATGGAAGACCCACGCATGTATGCGTCATCCACACTGTGCCGGCAGAGGCTGGGGGCTTCTGGTAGTGGCAGCAGCAAGGGACGCCAGAAAGCAGCAAGTGGGTAAAGTGAACCAGCTGTGCACAGGACCAGGGACAATCTGCGCCCCACAAATCTGGTACCTGAGGCACGTGCGCCCCACCCCTAGGTTTGGCCCTGCTGTAGTAGGAAGGAGTCATTGGGATGGTCTTATTATCTGTATGACTTTTCAGTGTTTACAAATATATATTAGGCTACATTGATTGAAATGTCCCTGGAAATGATCTATCCTGCAAAAGTGTATCTGGAACTAACTGCTGTTATCTATTTAATAAACCAATGTAGCCTATCTGCAAGAAAAACTCACTGCAAGATGTCTGTCTGACTGAGTCGTAATAAACTAAGAGATATGTGTAGAATAAAGATCAGGATAAGAAAATGCATTCACTTCTAATCGCTGTATGATGATGAAAAATAAATATATACAAAAAGTCCTTGACAATACAAAATGTCACAATGCTCATCTATCAGCACAGACACATGTGCCCTGCACTCTATGGGTTAGAGCACCTGTGCCCTCCCTGCACTCTATGGGTTAGAGCACCTGTGCCCTGCACTCTATGGGTTAGAGCACCTGTGCCATGCACTCTACGGGTTAGAGCACCTGTGCCCTGCACTCTATGGGTTAGAGCACCTGTGCCATGCACTCTACGGGTTAGAGCACCTGTGCCCTGCACTCTATGGGTTAGAGCACCTGTGCCCTGCACTCTACGGGTTAGAGCACCTGTGTCCTGCACTCTACGGGTTAAGCACCTGTGCCCTGCACTCTATGGGTTAGAGCACCTGTGCCCTGCACTCTATGGGTTAGAGCACCTGTGCCCTGCACTCTATGGGTTACAGCACCTGTGCCCTCCCTGCACTCTATGGGTTACAGCACCTGTGCCCTGTACTCTATGGGTTAGAGCACCTGTGCCATGCACTCTACGGGTTAGAGCACCTGTGCCCTGCACTCTATGGGTTAGAGCACCTGTGCCCTGCACTCTACGGGTTAGAGCACCTGTGCCCTGCACTCTACGGGTTAAGCACCTGTGCCCTGCACTCTATGGGTTAGAGCACCTGTGCCCTGCACTCTATGGGTTAGAGCACCTGTGCCCTGCACTCTATGGGTTAGAGCACCTGTGCCCTGCACTCTATGGGTTAGAGCACCTGTGCCCTGCACTCTATGGGTTACAGCACCTGTGCCCTGCACTCTATAGGTTACAGCACCTGTGCCCTCCCTGCACTCTATGGGTTAGAGCACCTGTGCCCTGTACTCTATGGGTTAGAGCACCTGTGCCCTGCACTCTATGGGTTAGAGCACCTGTGCCCTGCACTCTATGGGTTAGAGCACCTGTGCCCTGCACTCTATGGGTTAGAGCACCTGTACCATGCACTCTACGGGTTAGAGCACCTGTGCCCTGCACTCTATGGGTTAGAGCACCTGTGCCCTGCACTCTACGGGTTAGAGCACCTGTGCCCTGCACTCTATGGGTTAGAGCACCTGTGCCCTGCACTCTATGGGTTAGAGCACCTGTGCCCTGCACTCTATGGGTTAGAGCACCTGTGCCCTGCACTCTATGGGTTAGAGCACCTGTGCCCTGCACTCTATGGGTTACAGCACCTGTGCCCTGCACTCTATAGGTTACAGCACCTGTGCCCTCCCTGCACTCTATGGGTTAGAGCACCTGTGCCCTGTACTCTATGGGTTAGAGCACCTGTGCCCTGCACTCTATGGGTTAGAGCACCTGTGCCCTGCACTCTATGGGTTAGAGCACCTGTGCCCTGCACTCTATGGGTTACAGCACCTGTGCCCTGCACTCTATAGGTTACAGCACCTGTGCCCTCCCTGCACTCTATGGGTTAGAGCACCTGTGCCCTGTACTCTATGGGTTAGAGCACCTGTGCCCTGCATTATTTAGCTTTGTGCGAAAAATGGTAAACCTCTGAAAAATCCCTCCAGCCATCACAGCCTAATTAGGATTGCAGCTGTACGTAGTTGGCTGATGAAAGCAATCTAAAATGATGGACTGTTTTTCAATGGTTCAGTGTTCACATACGGAATGTCGATACGGATGTTATGTCAACAGACAAAATAACAGGCACAGTGTTGACAGCTCATGTTAGTGTTAGGGTTTAAATGTAAGAAACCCGCTATTTGGGCATGCCAGCATTCACAATGTTGACAACATGACATCCATGTCGACATTTTGAATGTTGCCATTTCATATCACATCCTTTTCAACAGCTGTATATAGGGGAATACTTATTAAAGTGAATAAAGCACTATTACTATTGCCCCCCCAAAAAATTTTGCCGATACACCCTATACCTCATAGGGCTGCCACCTGCCATAACACTGCCAACACCAGCAACAACCTATTAGTTCAGTTAGATAGGTTTACACTTTTTTTTTAAACCGTACTTAAAAATTTATTTATTTTATTTAGCTAAGTGGAACTGAAAGTTGTCTGACATGTGCATACATCCTCTATACCCTCACCTAAAACATCCAGGATTGTCGAGGCAAACATACTTACCTGATCCCTGTCGGAATTCTGTGCCTTGGAATGCCGGCATCAGTCATATGACCGCCGGCATCCCATCCACCGGCTTTTCATATGTATTACCTTTGTATAGTATTATGAGTGTTAGGATTGGAAAGCTCACACATGTACCTTTGCAGGTAACTGTTTCACTTATTTACCACAGATGCGTCTGAGCGTTGACATTGGTATTATTTTCTATTTACAGTATTCTCTGTTATTGCTGCAATTACCTTTGCTCTACTTGGTAATACTCTTCGGCATCTTCCCCGGCCTCAGTTTGGTTTCTGAAAAATACCTTAATAGATCAAAACGCATTAGCTACAGAGGGGTTGCAGTGCAAAACGCATTGGCTGCAGAGGGGTTGCAGTGCAAAACGCATTGGCTGCAGAGGGGTTGCAGTGCAAAACGCATTGGCTACAGAGGGGTTGCAGTGCAAAAAGCATTGGCTGCAGAGGGGTTGCAGTGCAAAACGCATTGGCTACAGAGGGGTTGCAGTGCAAAACGCATTGGCTGCAGAGGGGTTGCAGTGCAAAACGCATTGGCTGCAGAGGGGTTGCAGTGCAAAACGCATTGGCTGCAGAGGGGTTGCAGTGCAAAACGCATTGGCTGCAGAGGGGTTGCAGTGCAAAACGCATTGGCTGCAGAGGGGTTGCAGTGCAAAACGCATTGGCTGCAGAGGGGTTGCAGTGCAAAACGCATTGGCTGCAGAGGGGTTGCAGTGCAAAACGCATTGGCTGCAGAGGGGTTGCAGTGCAAAACGCATTGGCTACAGAGGGGTTGCAGTGCAAAACACATTGGCTGCAGAGAGGTTGCAGTGCAAAACGCATTGGCTGCAGAGGTGTTGCAGTGCAAAACGCATTGGCTACAGAGGGAGTGAAGATTCAATCTTGCATCCTGGTTAGTGTATACCCGGAATGTTTAACATCATCACATTACTGGTTATATGCCTCATTTCCTCTTCAATCCACCAGGACCCCATCTTCACTGTTATCATTCAATTTACATACTGTCTGGGGTTGTTTTTTATTGCTTACATTGAGCTTTGACTGTGAATGGGATAGCTACAGTTTTTATATGATGTTTGTTTTGAGTCAATAAATATTTACACTATGAGAATATTCGTTCTTCCGTATGGTAAACCATTTAAAACGATCTCCTGATGAATATATCCTTAATCTTCATGAAGGTTTAATTACTACGTGTCTGTCTTTTCTTGTCTCTTGTTAGTGCAATGCCTTAAGGGGAATTACCATGACGATGGTATCTTGCTCACATACGGTTAAGTAAAATGCATAACGAACATTAAGGGGAACTCACATGTTGATGGTATCTTTCCCACATACGGTTAAGGAAGAGGCATAAGGAACATTAAGGGAAACACACATGGTGATAGAATCTTTCCACATACGGTTAAGGAAGACGCATAAGGAACATTTGAACACTCTCACATTCAACTGGAAAAAAACACTAGGACTCTACCTGTATAAACTGAGATACTGTGAATATATTACACTACATCGTGTTTTTTACTTGTTATGGTACTGAGGAAATCAAGTGGAAGATTTATATGTAAAGTATGATTCTACCTGTCAACGCAAAGATAATTGACACTCATTCTGTATTTTATTATAAGTAATATTTGAGGCAGGATCATACCTGCCTACCTGACCCTCTCCATGAGGGAGAAAATGCTCTCTTCCTGGACTTTCCTGGTAATGTATGATTGCCATCACCTGCGGTGAAACAACTTTCTTATCAATTACCTAGCTCACCACAGGTGATGGCAATCCTACATTACCAGGAAAGTCCAGGAACAGAGCATTTTCTCCCTCATGGAGAGGGTCAGGTAGGCAAGTGTGGGCAGGATAATATATCCTTATTATATCCGTATTACTTTTGTCGCTTCTGCCTGGCTTTTATTATTTGCTGCCTGCCCTGACCTCTTGATTGGTCCCAGATTCCCAGTCAATTCTTATTACCTGCGTGCCCTCACCTCTGCTTAGACATATGGACCTTGTTTTTACCTTATCATTTGTCCTGAAGTCTGTACCAGCACAGAGGCTTCCTAATAATAAACCTCTACTACTATGAACACAAACATTGGAGGCAAATGACCAGTGAGCAAGTTCAGCTGTATGAAAGAGGGGATGCTTGAGGCAAAGATCATGATAAGCCTGATTATAAAGGTTAATCTGGTGTTTAGCATCATAATGATCCCTCCACGGCGCCAAGTATACAAAGCTGAGTTCTAGTCTACTGTGATTACTGTATACCCATATATGATGGAAGGGCACATCTACTGTAATAAACAGAGAAATAACCTGCAGACCAAAATCTCATACCATAGGCCTAATTCAGCATGGAACGTTGCCCCAACAGCGTTTGCATGCTGAAGCCCTCTGCAGTGTGCGTACGCGCGGAAGCCGCACTGCTCATGCACACACTGTAAGATGCAACGGCATCTCACATGTGCGAGCGCTGCGTTCGTGGGGCAGGAGGGGGCGGCCCGTCAGTGTTTCGGGGGCGCGGTCCGGACAACACAGGAGTGTCCAGACCATTTTTGGGGCAGGCTGCGGCAGCTGCGCGACATCACACGCAGCTGCTGCGACCCAAAACATGGTGGCCCTCCATCTCCCTTAGCAGCTAGGCTGCGTAGGCAGAGGACAACCCTAAACATGCAAGAGCATCGCCGTATTGTGATGCGAGAGCATGTCTGCTTGGGGGGGGCAGGAACCGGCATGCGGGGCGGACTTGCCCTGTGCTGGGCGTCCCCCCACATGTAAAGGGTTGTCGATGTGCGATTTTTCGCACATCGACGACCCATACTGAATTAGGCCCCAAGTCTATTATACAAACTCACATACAGTAGAGTGCAAAGGAAAATAGTCAGATTTCTGTTTGCTGCCACAAATAGGCTATACTTGGCACCGAATATCGGTCTGCATTTTATTTGTACTTACAAACATTATTGCAGGGTTCTTGGCACAGGTCTTACAATACTTAACAAACAATGGGCTTCACTCACTAAATCTACCAGCGAGAATAGAAGTCAGTGTAGGACAGTGCTGGACAGCTGTGAACTAGAGATAACAATATTATTATTATTATTATTATTATTATTATCAGTTTCTTATATAGCGCAGCATATTCCGTTGCGCTTTACAATTAGAACAACAGTTATAGAACAAAACTGGGCAAAGACAGACAGACAGAGGTAGGAAGGCCCTGCTCGCAAGCTTACAATCTATAGGGAAATAGGCATTGATCCACAAGGATATATATTACCTGTTACATTATGGTTCCCCAGATTGCTAGGTTCTTAATGGGTTGTATGATATGATCACCCAGCAATGTTGGAAGACAAAATGTGAGTTTATGTGGACTGTACAGAGGGGATGTAACTTGATAGGGAAGCATTGAAAGTTATGTGTGTGCAGTGGCGTAACTACTGCCCCCGCAGCCCTCGCGGTGGCTTGGGGGCGAGGGGCTGCGGGGGCGCCACTGATTTACAGCAGACTGACATGCGGACGAGCGTCCGCATGTCAGTCTGCAGTCTCCTTCCCTCCGCCGCTTGTTGGAGGGACACGGTCACGGCGGGCACAGCGCGCCTCCCTGTGTCCCTCCTGCATCATCTCCGGCAGCCGCGGGTCTAATAGGGGGAAGTGCCGTCCGTGAGCTCTAATTGGCTCACGAACCGGCACTTCCCCCTATTAGACCCGCGGCCGCCGGAGATGATGCAGCAGGAGGGACACAGGAGAGGCGAGCTGTGCCCTCCGTGTCCCTCCAAAAAGCGGGGGGGGGGGGGGGGGGCGCGCATATATGGCACTGGAAGGGGGATATCTGGCACTGGGGCATATATGGTATTGGGGGGAATATCTGGCACTGGGGGGGTATATCTGGCACTGGGGCATATATGGCACTGGGGGGGGGATATATGGCACTGGGGGCATATATGGCACTGGGGGGAATATCTGGCACTGGGGGCATATATGGCACTGGGGGGGGGAATATCTGGCACTGGGGGGGAATATCTGGCACTGGGGGCATATATGGCACTGGGGGGAATATCTGGCACTGGGGGCATATATGGCACTGGGGGGGAATATCTGGCACTGGGGGCATATATGGCACGGGGGGAATATCTGGCACTTGGGGGGGAATATCTGGCACTGGGGGCATATATGGCACTGGGGGCATATTTGGCACTGGGGGGGAATATATGGCACTGGGGGCATATGTGGCACTGGGGGGGAATATCTGGCACTGGGGGCATATGTGGCACGGGGGGAATATCTGGCACTTGGGGGGGAATATCTGGCACTGGGGGCATATATGGCACTGGGGGCATATTTGGCACTGGGGGCATATCTGGCACTGGGGGCATATGTGGCACTGGGGGGGAATATCTGGCACTGGGGGCATATGTGGCACTGGGGGGTATATGTGTACCTGGCACATGGGGGGGGGCTATATTTGGCACTGGGGCATGTGAGTACCTGGCACCGTGGGGGAATATCTGGCACTGGGGACATATGTGGCACTGGGAGCACAGCCCTAGCAACAAGGACTACCTCCTAGCAACGAGCATGACACCCAGTGCATGAAACACCTGGCAACGAGCATGACACCCAGTGCATGAAACCCCTGGCAACGAGCATGACACCCTGAGCATGAAAACCCCTGGCACGTGCATGGAACCAAGAGCATGAAACCCCTGGCAACGAGCATGACACCCAGTGCATGAAACCCCTGACAACGAGCAGGTAATTGAAAAGTAATTAGAAGCCTTACTGTAGGACTTAATGTGTAATGGGCATTACGGTGTGTGGCATAATGTATCACGGACATTGCGGTGTGTGTCATAATGCGTCACAGGCATTACGGTGTATGGTATACTATATTGCGGGCATTGTGATATGTGGTATAATGTCTCAGGGTCATTGCAGTGTGTGGCATAATGTATCACGGACATTGCGGTGTGTGTCATAATGTGTCAGGCAATACGGTGTGTGGTATACTATATCACGGGCATTGTGGTATGTGGTATAATGTCTCAGGGTCATTGCAGTGTGGCATAATACATAACGGGCATTGCGGTGTGTGGCATAGGGTATAACGGGCAGGGCATTGCGGTATGTGTCACAGGCATTACGGTGTATGGTATACTATATCACGGGCATTGTGGTATAATGTCTCAAGGTCATTGCAGTGTGTGGCATAATGTGTCACAGGCATTGTATGTGCTATAATGTATCGGGCATTGCAGTGTGTGGCATAATGTATCACGGACATTGCGGTGTGTGTCATAATGTGTCACAGACATTGTATGTGCTATAATGTATCAGGGGCATTGCAGTGTGTAGCATAATGTATAACGGGCATTGCGATTCCTGTCATAATGTGTCACAGGCATTACGGTGTGTGGCATAATGTGTCACAGGCATTACGGTGTGTGGCATAATGTGTCGGGGGCATTACAGTGTGTGCATATTGTGTCATGTGCATTATTGTGTGCGGCATAATGTCTAAGGGCCATTGCAGTATGTGGCATAATGTATACTGGGCATTACTATAAGGAGGAAAAATGACAAATAATGTAAGGGGCATGAATCAGGATTATTTTTCTTTCCTGTGGTGGCCAACGTATGGGCGTGCAGGTTTCAAAACTGGGGTATAAGGTAGTCTTTTCCTGCAATGCCACGCCCTTTATACGAAACCACGCCCATACCAACGAAACCACGACCCTTTTTTGGCGCGCGCGCCTTCGGCGCGCGCATATTTATCCCTTTCTTGCTCCCAATTATGGAGCATGAAGGGGGAGGGGGGGGGGGGCCAAGAATTTTTTGGCTTGGGGGAGAAAAATTTCTAGTTACGCCACTGTGTGTGTGGGTCTGAAATTTGATAGGCTTGTCTGAAGCGATGAGTTTTCAGGGAACGTTTAAAGGTTTGGAGACTAGAGGAGAGTCTTATTGTGCGTGGGAGTGCATTCCACAGAGTGGGTGAAGCCCGGGTAAAGTCCTGTCATTTTGAGTGGGAACAGGTAATACATGTGGATGAGAGACGCAGATCTTGTGCAGAGCGGAGAGGTCTGGTAGGGAGATATTTTGAGATGAGTGAGGAGATGTATGATGGTGCAGTTTGGTTAATAGCCTTGTATGTAAGTAAAAGTATTTTATATTTGACACGATAGAATACCGGTAAGCAATGGAGGGACTGACAGAGGGGATCAGCAGATGAAGAACGTCTGGCGAGGAAGATTAGCCTCGCAGCTGCATTTAAAATGGATTGAAGTGGTGAGAGCCTATGTTTGGGAAGACCAGTAAGGAGACTATTACAATAATCAATGCGGGAGATGATGAGTGCATGGATTAGAGTTTTTGCAGTGTCTTGTGTAAGATAAGGGCGTATTTTGGATATGTTTTTAAGGTGCATGTAACATGATTTAGAGACAGATTGAATGTGTGGAACAAAGGACAAATAACAATAGCTGTCGGCTGACAAGGGAACAGGTAGAAGAAGCACAAAGCCTAAGAAAGGGGCCATTTAGAGGTATATGTATTACTTATTAGCATTTATTTATATAGTGCAGGCATACTGTGTTGCTCTTTACAGTTGGGATGGGATCTTGTATCCCCAAAGTTTGGTTCTACAATTTTTGGGATAATGGAGTGCTGTACCTGAACAACAAAGGTGTCATACTAAGCCTTGGAGAGATATAAAGTGGATGGAGATAAAGTGCCAGCCAATCAGCTCCTAACTGTCATGTTAGAGTCTGTGTTTCAGAAATGACAGTTAGGAGCAGATTGACTGGAACTTTATCTCTGTCTATTTTATCTCTCTCCAAGACTTAGTAAATAGACCCCAAAGATTGATATGTAAAGAAAAAAAACACCCCCCAGTCATTCTCTTAGATCCTACTTCTCTGTATTATTTTTGCTTTGCATATTATCTGAAGGTATAAATGTTCTGTGCTGAACACACACAATTATCTACTTTTGTGTCTGTTTTTAGAACTTTCTGTATAATACTCTTCAGAGAAAAGATCCAAAATCTCTTTGTTGTGAATGAACAAATTAATAAACATTAGCTCCTTTAAAGGGAAACAAAAATATCATTCTTAGGGGTATATTTACTAACCAGCGGGTAGTCCCAGCGACCAATCATTGGTGGCAAAATCCAACAGATTAAAAACTGCAATAAAAATAAATACTTCCTAGTGAAGTGAGCAGAATGAGGAGAATAATACCAAGAATCCGTTGCTGACAGAATTGCTCACAATCTGAAAACAATTACTAATGTGATTTGCTCTTTCAAGTAAACAGTTACAAAAATAATGTTTTTTATGTTGTCTAGCAACTGTTAGGGTTTTTTTGTATGTGAAGTATTATTAGAGTGACACAGCTGTTTAATGTACTACCTGCCCACAAAGTAAAGACTAGCCAGGCACGGTACATTTGACTTCTAGGTGTCTTTGTTTACTTTTAGTAAGTAATGTATCTAAAGAAAGAAGAAAACAACTGCAACCACCCTATGTAACATTCTTAATCACACGTCATGATGCCCGGATAAGATATTCCCCAATGTAGAAAGAATAAAACAATTAAACTGGTATATTAGTATACCTGATTCTAGTTGGGAGTCAAATACAGTAACTATACACCTGGACATACCATGCTGCAATGCAGTGGGTGCAAATACAAAAAGAATATTCTGCAGGGTAAATACTGGCTGCTTGCCCTTGTAGCCCACAAATACTAAACAGTTTATTTATACAACGCACTTTAGATTTGAATTTGGACACACTCCTCTCACGTCTAGAGCTTGGTACACACTACTGAGTGCACAGGTTCTCAAACTCGGTCCTCAGGACCCCACACGGTTCATGTTTTGCAGGTCACCTGTAGATTTTTAAAATGTGACAGTTGGTGATACACAGTGCAGCTGCTGGGTGACATGGAAAACGTGAACCGTGTGGGGTCCTGAGGACCGAGTTTGAGAACCACTGCACTACTGTATATAATTATTGGACCAATTTGTCAATAATCAGGGGCTTGGCCTGTTTTATTGTAGACGGTGAGATGTATTAAAGCCTTGGATGGAGATTAAGTAGAGATAGGTAAGTACCTGTTTAGTTACAGGCTGTGTTTGAAAAATGACAGTTAGGAGCTGATTAGTTGGTAGATTATCTCTCTCTACTTTATCACTCTCCAAAGCTTAGTACATCTGCCCCTATAGTGTTTATAAATGATCATTTCAGTGTGTCAACGATAAACCGGATATATCATGGTCACAAACACACTCCTTTGATTATCAAATCGGTCGTCCAAGACAGAAAATGTCTGCTTCAATCTCCAAATATCCTGCAGTATGTGGACATTCACAATAATCTGACCATATTTCCCACATTTTTTCGTGACTATACCATCCTGTAGGACGAAAATTTAAAGCTGATTTTAGTGTATGTAGGGGCGTCACTGTTGTCAGTGACACCTGGTTCAGCAAAAAGCCTCCCGTGCGCTCTTTTGTCCAAAAAGGTCTTGCGGAAAAAGGCGACCCCGTTTTCATCACTCCTGGGGGTGTGCCCAGCATTCCCAGAGACGCTGGGCTGCCCTCGGAGACTAGTCTGCCTGTACTGCAGGCTCCTACACTGTGACAGGAAGGTAATGTCACAGTGGAGCACCCGGCTCCTGCAACTGAGTAGCAGTCTGCATTTTGGTGTCACTTTCGGAGAGTGACACCTGAGTGGGGCCCACACTTCCCGCACCCCCCTAGTGATGCCACTGATGCCACTGAGTGTATGCACAGCACAATGGAACAGTGCTATTGAACCATTTGCCATCTTGTAAATAAAAGTAAATAAGAAATTAGTGATGCTTATTTCCATTAGCCAATAACTATTGTGATACACCTCTGAAGACATCCCATATACAGTAGCGGTTCTTGCCACGGGCAAGCAGGACTTTTGCCCGGGGCGCCGCCTTCCGGAGGGCGCCGGTGCCATCCGGAGGGCGCCGGTGCCATCCGGAGGGCGCCGCACCATGGCAAGATCCGCCACTGTGCCCCCTGCTGCCGCTGTGTCCCCCGCTGGTCCCCCCGCAGTGAAGGGAACTAGACGCTATCCGTCTAGTTTCCCTTCGTGCAGAGGACCTTTGCTGTGCGGTGCGCGATGACCTCATCGCGCACGGCACAGCATTGTGGGACTGGCACAGACGCTAGGGGTCATGATTGACCTCTAGTGTCTATGCTGTGCTATGGGAGAGACGTCATGACGTCTCTCCCATAGATCCGACGAGAGTAGCGGCGGCGGAGGAGGTCTGCAACGGCCGGGACTCGGAGCAGGGATTGTAAGTATCCTTTTTTTTTTTTAAGTGCGCTACTGGGGACACAAATGGCGCTACTGGGGGCACAAATGGCGCTACTGGGGGCACAAATGGGGGCACAACTCTACAGGGGGCGTAACTGACCACGCCCTGTATGAAGCCACGCCCCTATTTTCCGCCCGGGGCGCCACAAGGGCTAGAACCGGCCCTGCCCATATACAGGATGAAACACATTAGGAAGTAACTATTATTACTGGAGTAACATTAACTTTCATACACAAGCTTTCATACAGTAGCTCAGATGAAGAGCTGATAATCACCGAACACAGCGCTGACCAAATAGACAGAGACAGTGCTGCCAGGATGGGAAGCAGGGCAGGCTGTTCATTCTAGAAATACCATAGTGCCCTTTTGGAGTTTTGTGCCAGACTTTTAATTGCTAAAGGGCCACATACACTACAACGATATGTCTGAGGCTGATGGGGCTAATTCAGACCTGTTCGCTAGGCTGCATTTTCGTACAGCGGGCGATCATGTCTAAACTGTGCATGCGTATGCACCACAATGCGCAGGCGCATCGCATGGGTACAAAGCGAATCACTGCTCAGCGATAGGTTTGTGCGAAGGATCCGTTCGCACGGGCGTTAGCAAAGAGATTGACAGGAAGAAGGCATGCGTGTAAACTGACCGTTTTCTGGGAGTGTTTGGAAAAACGCAGGTATGTCCAAGCGTTTGCAGGGAGTGTTCCCGATGTCAATTCCGGTCCTGGACAGGCTGAAGTGATCGCAGCGGCTAAGTAAGTCCTGGGCTACTCAGAGACTGCACAACATCTGTTTGTACAGCCCTGCTACACAGGCGTTTGCACACTTGCAAAGCGAAAATACACTCCGTTATGGGCACTATGCGAACACAGGACTGCAAAAAAAAACCCTAGTGAGTGAACCGGTCTGAATTAGCCCCGAAGTCGGATGCGATTTCCCTTGAACTCTCCGGGGACCTTCCCGGGAGTGATTCCATACAATTTTGTACTTTTTTTGCATAAGATATATTGCATGCGATTGATCAAGCTGCTATAAATTGCATGTTATATATCTTATGGCATACAATTGTACCATAAGATATATCTGATGGGCTGGATTAGAGGACTAGGGGGGCTGGGTCCTGGAGAATGCCAGTCACACTTGTGCGATACATCGCATGCAAAATATTGCATGCACAAAAACCACACTTTTTTCCATCTGATTCCATCCAATTCCGATATATCATTAGTGCAGCACCAACGACTTAGGGGCTCTGATCCGGTGCTCACGGAACCGTGCATCGGATATGATGTAAAACACATCCGATTTGCCACTTTTCATCCGATTTATTGTCCCGAAAGGTGGAAATTGGATAAAATCGGGCATTATTGTTGTAGTATATGGGGCACTTAAGGGGCACACTACTAAGGCACTACACAACTCGCAGGAATAACTGTTCTATATTGTGTCCATTCCCAGTTGAGTATATCAGATAAACTGCTGTGGTACGGCATATTTATTGGTTCTCCAATCCAATATCTTTATTGTTATTATTTCACAGTCCATGCTAATCCATGACAACTGCTTGCTGTGTTATTCACTAGTCCTTGAGTGATTAACTACGTAGTGTATTTATGAAAAGGATGGATAAGAGCTGTGCATAAGAACTTGTGTGACCTATCATCATTATGTGTTCACATCATTATTAGTTGTGTTGGTGAAGATTCTTCAATGAGAATTCCTTACAATTACAGAACCTGTGAGTGGAATTATCCTAGTCAGTGGCACTGGAATAATAGGCCTGATGAGGAGGTGAATGCAGAAGCGCAAACAGCAGCATCTAATGGCAGTCAGCCGTCTGTGCCTTTATGCAAATGGCACTACAAACTCCTTCCGATGTGTACATCCATGCGGCTGAATGTGCAAGGACTGAGATACCCACTCTCAGCGTCTGAGCATGCAGTGATATTGATTAGTGTGTCCTTATACACCACCACTGGTCATACCATGGGAACTTGCACCAGCCCTACATGCAGTTTCTCCATCAGGACTATGGACTCCTATCCCTGCAACTGTGACGCTGTGAATGCAGCCGCTTGCATAAACAAGCCTTACCTTAGTACGCCTACGGGACCATTATTGCATGTATTTCTAGCCACCTCCCAGTTACTGCCCAGGAACGCCTATCACTTTTTCACAACATGTCTGATACTGTGCATCTCGATCCCAACAGTGCCTTTGTGTGTACACTCTGTGCAACATATGCACCATAGCTTTTAGCAGTGAGGTGCGGTGAGGTCAGTGGCTGGTGAGGCATTAGCTAGTATCAGAGCCAGAGTTACACACACATTTATGATTTGGTGGTGACTTTTGACTAATGATTAGAATAGCACAAAGATGATAAGAATAATACAAAGAGGCTATTTCAAAGTTATAAATATATTCTTTGTATTATTTGAATAATTTGTATACTCAGAACTCTAGAGTGTACTGGAGTATAAGAGCTGAGGCTTTGCCGCCCCTGCCCACCCTGACCGCACGTCACAGGCTTTTAGGTATTCTCACCAATTCGCAGTTGCAAAATAATATCTCAACTACATGAATTTTGCCATTGTGTGCAGTTTGTGTTTTAGACTGTGGTCAATAAAGTTATTCACAAGTGTTTGTTATTCTTTTTTATCATTCAGTGCTGTAAAAATTTTTGGTTGTGGACTATTTCTTGAGAGTTTGCTTTGCTATTATATTAAGTACCATGCATTGTATTACTTCATGTGGCCATTAACAATACATGTACAGTAAAGGGGGGTACACAAGGAGAAGATGGGAGCTGAGCGATCTAGCACAGACCTCTCAGCACACATTTCTCCCCCCCCCCCCCCCGCTCAGCACACAACGCGATGTGAGCTGAGCGAGGGGGGGAGGGGGATGCTCATTTCACCCAGCAGGGAAATGAGCGATCTACTAGATTTGGCATTCATGCATGCCAAATCTAGAGCCAGCGATAGCGACGCGTGGGACCGCGCATCGCTATCGCCGGCACCTCTACACACGGAGCAATGTGTTCTTCATTTCTAAACAATCTAGTCAGATTGCTTAGAAATTAAGTGAACATCGCTCCGTGTTTACCCCCCTTAACTGCAACTTGTCAGCAATTGTTATTACCAGATGTTAAACTGTTATCAAGCCTGACACAAAGTAATTGTATGCTGATTGATCAGTTAAACAATTAGATTAGATTTGGCATGTTTCTACCCAGCTTCGCTATATATCAGCATTAAGTTTCTACCCAGCTTCGCTATATTTCAGCAATCAGCTGACCCAGCAACATGACAATGTGATGTACCAATATATCATGTTCTTGCACACACTGCATGATCCACCGCATGGCAGCATGATATATCATTACATGCTTCATGTGACTACACCGGGTCGTACATGTATCGTCCCATCTTATATGCAGCCAATCAGAAGAGACAATGCAACCACGCAATTCATCAAACGTTGAATTATGTGTACACACAACACGAGGAGTGGTCACAGGTGCCATGATTGCACTACAAATTGTGTAGTGTGTACCATTTTGCTAAATAATATTACACTTGGGGTCTAATTCAGAGTTGATCGCAGCAGCAAATTTGTTAGCAGTTGGGCAAAACCATGTGCACTGCAGGGGAGGCAGAAATAACATGTGCAGAGAGAGTTAGATTTGGGCGGGGTGTGTTCAAACTGAAATCTAAATTGCAGTGTAAAAATAAAGCAGCCAGTATTTACTCTGCACATAAACAATATAACCCCACCCAAATCTAATTCTCTCTGCATGTGTTATATCTGCCCCACCTGCAGTGCACATGGTTTTGCCCAACTGCTAACAAATTTGCTGCTGCGGTCAACTCAGAATTACCACCTATGTTGATTTTTTCTTCCATTTTATATTTAGAAGCATGGATATGAAACCACAATGTAAAGTGTAAGTGGCCCCTTTCATTATTGTGAATATTACTCACCTGCATGTAAAGATGCATATCTTCATTCACATTTCATACTTGGTTCCTTAAATCAGGGATGGGGAACCTTTGGCCCTCCAGCTGTTGTTGAACTACACATACCAGCATGCATTGCTACAGTTTTGCTATTTGGCCATGCTAAAACTGTTGCAGGGCATGCTGGGATGTGTAGTTCAACAACAGCTGGAGGACCGAAGGTTCCCCATCCCTGCCTTAAATCATTGGCTAATGCAGTTGTTCTCAAACTTGGTCCTCAGGACCCCTAACAGGGCAAAACCTGTCAGACAAATTGGTTAAATCCGTGATTTAACCTGTATGAACAACAGTTTTTGTATGTTTTCCAGGGTTTAGAAGCAAATGGTCGATGGTCAGTTGCTCTCATCCATTACCAGATTTTCATTCCAACCAGCAAGATCTGTCATATTATCTGTCTGATAATTACATAGTGCAGTGGTTCTCAAACTCGGTCCTCAGGACCCCACACAGTGCATGTTTTGCAGGTAACCAAGCAGATGCACAGGTGTATTAATTACTCGCTGACACATTTTAAAAGGTCCACAGGTGGAGCAAATTATTTCACTTGTGATTCTGTGAGGAGACCTGCAAAACATGCACTGTGTGGGGTCCTGAGGACCGAGTTTGAGAACCTGTGACATAGTGTATGCACAGCTTTACTGATTGATATTAAAAGATCCACAGGTGAAGCTAATTATTTCACTTGTAATTCTATGGGGAGACCTGGAAAGCATTAACTGTTTGGGGCTCTGAAAACAAAGCTTGAGAGCCCATGGCCTAAAGTTTCGGAATTCTCTTTGATGCTATGTATTTTCTCCACATGTCTACAGAGTTTTAAAGGGGATCTAATACTGGATAGTTTTGTGACCGTTTGGAGATCCATACATTCTTCAAGACCATGCTTTTATCTAGGCTTACCATACTATGGGGCAGATGTACTAAGCCTTGGAGAGTGATAGAGTGGAGAGAAAGTACCAACCAATCAGCTCCTATTTGTCATGTTTCAAACACAGCCTGTAACATGGCAGTTAGGAGCTGATTGGTTGGTACTTTATCTCAGTCCACTTATCACTCTCTAAGGCACAGGTTCTCAAACTCAGTCCCCACACAGTGCATGTTTTGCAGGTCTCCTCACAGAATCACAAGTGAAATAATTAGCTCCACCTGTGGTCCTTTTAAACCGTGTCAGTGAGTAATTAATACACCTGTGCACCTGCTGGGTTACCTGCAAAACAGGCACTGTGTGGTGTCCTGAGGTCCGAGTTTGAGAACCTGTGCTCTAAGGTAAATATTCAATTGATGTTGGATTCTTTCCGACAGAAAGGATCCGACATCTCAGTATTCAATGAGAAGCCAAATCCGACAGGATTTGGCCGTTCCCGACAATGCCAATCCAACTTTTTTTAAAGTCGGACTGACATTGTCGGAAACAGGGCTAAAACCTGCCGATTTGTCCGCGCTTCCGACAAAACACATGGAATTGAATAGGTCGAAACGGTTTCCAACCTAAAAAAGTCGGAAAGTATCGTCTTTCCGACAAGACGTCAGTTCCGACTACAATTGAATACCCCCTTAGTCTTAGTACAACTCCACATATTCCTTTAAACTGGGACACTCAAGAATTACACAGGTACTGTGGCTGGCTGACTTCAAGCCTGCATTTCACCTGGTTTAAAGCGATAGTACTATAAGTCTACTTATATTCAACCTACAGATGTGTTCTTATACAACATTGCTGCAGTCGTGTCAAACAGCCCAACTATGCATGCCAGGTCCTATGAGACTCTGCTGGTGCCAGGTGTCTGTTTTTGCTGAAAATGCACCTCAGTCACTATGCAATGTGACTAGATGCACCAGAATTTGATATGCAATTTGTATATCTGTGTGCAACTGAAGGTGCATACACACTGGCCGATATATCGCTGTTCCGTCGGCCAGTGTGTACAAACTATATGTCTGTGAACACTGTCGTTCACAGAGATATCGCGTTGGCCCTGCAGCACACATGTAGATATATTGGTGCATCGTTCTATGTGTATGGGCAATCAGTCGACCACCCGTACACTTCCTGCACAAGCCAGCGGTGATGGACGGCTCAACTGGATGGGCACATGTAAATGCCCGCCCTGTTCGTGATGTTAGTCACGATGGATCGGTCAGTGTGTGTGCACAACACATTGCCCGATCCGCCTACAGATATATCGGCAGATCCCATTGATCTGCAGATATATCTATCAGTGTGTACTCAGCATGAGTCTCTGAATCTGCATACGAAGTGCTACAATGTATCAGCTGCAGCTTTTTTCCAATACAAGTTTTGTTGTGCTCCGTATACAGACACAGTCACACACAACATACAAGTGTCGCATATCAATTAAACAGCACAGTCTCCTGGTGCGTCCCAGGTACATCATGTTTCAACTAAAACACATTTTCAGCACCTCTCTGTAACAACTTTGTAAGCCTAGCTACTCTTTACACTATGAGGGATATCCAATTAGCCCCGGTAATTTACCGGGGCTAATTGTCCCGCAGCGGCTTATCTGGGATTTTGTTTCACCTGCCTCCGGCAGGCGAAGCAGAATCCCCGGAAACAGCAAAATGGGGCTGTTTCACATGAAAACACACAGGTTTCACTGAACCTGTGTGTTTTCGGGAGAAAGGTTTTTTTTTTTTACAGGCGATCAATCTGGATAGCCTGTAAAAAAAAATTGGTGAAACATCGGAAAAAAGTCAGAAAAACGGCCGGGGATAATTGGATATCCCCCTATGTGTTGACCTCAATGTCAGCCATAGAACACACAAGTAGTACAATGCTTTCAAAAAACTTTCATGCAAAGTGCATGTATAACAATATTGACAAAATTTGCACTTCTAATGGTTTCCTCACATACTGTACTGTGTACTGCTATCTATCATGCCTAACAAAATGCTCAGGAAATTGCCTTACATACTTACAATCTCCTATTTCTGCTCATATTTCTAACCACAAATAATATTTTAATACCTCATAAATCTCTCCCCATCAGCACCAAAGTTTCTATGGGCTTCTTTAAGCTTTCTTCCTGAGAGGGGTCCAATCGGATCTATTACAGTAGCCCCTGCAGTCGCCACATGAACAGAGGAACTCCCGGGGGCGGAAACCCAGAACTGCCGGCTTCGAAAGGGCAGCTGTTTGGAAGAGCTGTCCTCTGCAATACTTATCGCATATGTTATTACATATGCGATTAGTATCAATGCGAAATGTGGCAGAATGTGGCGCTATAGGTCAATACATTCTGCTTTAATGGAGTTACAAAACTATTTCTCTTTACTTACAGAGCCTCCTTATGACCAGTCGCAGAGCAGAGCTGCTTTCTGACTGCTGGTACTTAACCCTGGGGAGGCAGGTACTGGTTCCTGAAGGGAAAGTGTACTCTCTTCTGCAAAGAGTCCATCAGTGAGAATAACTTCTTCTAGCCTGCTGATAGTATATCCTATAGCTAAAAACCACAACCCTGCTATAAATCTATACTACAGTAGGCAGAACTTTAATATATTTAAAAAACACACACATTTATTCTTGGTCTAGTGCTAATAATTTGTACCAGATTAATACCGTCTAGTGCATGTTCCATTGGTATTAGGCCCAGTAATAACCCTGCAATAAAATTAAGAGGCACTATTTGTAGTGAGAAACAAGAAATGTCACAGAGAAGCTGAGAAACCAGTATGACCACTATAGCTGCCAAATAAGCCATTTGAAACTGAGCATTTGTGAATTTCAGTATATGTGCATAATATTCAGTTCAGATTATGCTTGCTGCTTGGCAGTACACATGTAAGCCAGTACATAGGTACACAGAAATTATATAAATAGCACTAAAGCAACATAGTATAAAGTATAAAGTAACTGCCTGAATTGAGCTGACTACTGACCAGACAAGTCACACAATTGCGTCACATGAATCCACCTTGTATCCTATTTATACGTACAGTATGTGAACTTTATATCAATAAGAAATGTCTGGCTAGGAACGATCACTTGAATAAAACAGGTGACACTGGAAACTGCAATGCAAACTCTGTTGCCTATATTTTGTATAAAGATAATTCTAACCTCTTTCTTTATTCTTTTCTCCACAGCCTGTATCCGATGATCCATCTCCTCTTCCAGCTCACTTAACTGCATTGCTGCTTTGTCCTGTGCTCTGTAATTTCAAATGAAAGCCAATCAATGAATACTGCAACATTATTATCTTCTGTATATATAAAGGGCCAGTTATGTACAACGGAAGTCCACAGAGCAAATGCTTGTCTTTCTCACTTGTTGTTCTCCATTTATGATGTGATCCACCTAGTTGTGTGAGATTGCATAATAATGTTAAAATAAGGGCAGCAGCTGAGGTACAGCATTTAACTGGAGCTGGATGACTTGAGACGTTCTTTATTTATACCCTTTTCCACCAAACTTATAACCTGGGTTGTTGCCGAGGCAAACAGGGTCGAGGTTTGGTGGTAAAGGGTCATATCAAAATGGCAGCATGCTGTGTGAACGATGTGACCCGGGTTATCCGACCCGTGTCACACTAAAAGCATACAGAGAGCCGGATCACCGCTGTTCAAGCCTCTGTGACACGGTTTGAATCCGTGTTCACTTACCCAGGACGGACCTGAGTTTTTGATGGAAAACGGATATAAATGTGAATCAGCCATAGTAATGCCCCTAACACTGCACCCAAAGACAAAAGACACAGTTGTGATGCTGACTGACACACTGGAATAAAACTCAAGGTATGAGGGCTGGCACAGACTGAACGCATTTGTACAATCGGGCCAAAATCAGCTGAATCTCTATGGAAACACAATTCTGCATAGCCTGCATTTCCGCATACATACTTATGACATTCTCAGAACACTTAGGGCCTGATTCTGAGGTGGGTGGATGCATGCGACCCAATGATCTAATCTGCTCATGCTCCCGATGGTTACAGCTGGGGGACACAAATCGGAATTGCCATTGGCGGCCATGTACCATCGGACATTCTGAATATCCTAAGGATGTCCACTAGCCAGTGCGACTATTTGCACATTGCAGCGGATTAGTAGATAGCCAATCAGCTGCGGCATTAGCATAAAATTGCATTGGCATCCAGCTCACCTAAGTAGTCTATGTGCAATTGCCAAACTGCAGCTTAGTTGCACCCATTCTGCCACAGGTAGAGATGCAACGGCATTGCATACAACACGGAATCATCAGTAGTTGCTCAAAGTTACATATGCATTGCTCAGATGCATGTGCAGTGCAAAACATCACAAGATCAATCCACAAAATGAGCTTGCGTGCAACTCTAAATCAGCCCCTTACATAACACTGCAAGTTTGGTGCAAGTTGAGTTTATTAGGCAAGAGTTCACAGTTTTCGGATCCAGTCATTATTTGCGACAGTGTCAGGGTTGGGTATGAAATCCCACCAGTCTGGATACCAACAGTTAGAATACCAACAGTGGGATCCCAATGGTCAGAATCGAGATGGATCGCAGTATTTTTAACCTACCCCTAATACTACCCCTACCACTAACCCACCCCACCCACATTCTAAATCCTGACCGGATCCCGAATGCCAGACCCAACACATCTGGTATGGGAAATCCTATATTTTACTTTTGCTGCAGTATGTCTTCTAGAGTGCCATCCCTCTAATGGCCATGTGAAACATCTATACACAAATATAAAGAAGCCATGAACACACATATGCACATGGTGATCATATATGTGCATTTGCTCAAAAAATATGCGCTTTAAATACTCTTTCTTCCAGCGCTAAATAACCCTTACAGCATCTATATTTCAGGTTATCTACTGTATATTCCATTGGTTATGGTGTCCAGGTCACCTAGCAGTTGAACAGGTGTGTTCATTACTCACTGACACATTATAAAAGAGCCACTGGTGGAGCTAATTATTTCACTCGCAATCCTGTGAGGAGACCTTGAAAACATGAACTGTTGGGGGTACCTGAGGACCGAGGTTGAGAACCACTGGCTTACAGTACCAGTCCCCCACATGATTTGGCACTGTATTATATAGCACTCATTCACACTGGGTACAGACATAAGGATAGCCAATCACACCAGCCTATCTATACAACAGACTAACATAGACCAGCATGAGGAAAGGTAACTGGTTCCTGCGCTGCCAAGATACATTTTCCAAATATGGGAATATAAAGTAATATAATGAACCACACAAATATATAAACACCAGTGTTAATGAGCATTTAATAAAATATGTAAAAAATTACCTTTTCACTGCAATAGCCAGATTTTCCATTTCTGTGCTCTGAAGTCTGATCTCCCGGACAAAGTTTCTGATAACATGTTCATATTGTTGGATTAATAGTGGTTCCACTATGGTGATGTTCTGGTAAAGTATGCTGGCTTGTTCTTTCCTGCAATGTGGAAGGAACTATTAATAAGTACTTTCATAGTACAGTATGCTGTATGGGACTGATGGGTTTCCAGCCCTAGGCCTCCAAATAAAAAAAACGGGTCATCATGACCAGCCACCCAGCTGGCCACACAGTCATCCATAAATCATAAATATTCAAATTGTATTTTTATTTTCCATACAAAATTATGCAATTGTTCTACTTTTAAACAGCTAGGCAGACATTTGGATTAAATAGTACAACCCCCCCCCCACCTATACTCACACACATATCACTCCCACATAGAACTGGTCACAGCTCCTCCTTTTGCATTAGGGATGTTAGGGACCCGTCTAATGAAGTTCACCAGGACCCGGGGGATGGGCCCATATTTTTGGCCAAATCTGTGCTAAGATATTTCGCTTATATTCTTATACTTACTTATACTACATGTTACTTGTAAGGGTTTGTCAAAGTTATTTTGACTATCGCTATCCTTAGTGATTAGAGTGTGCACCTGCATTTTTCTTTTTCCTGTGTGGTACCAGAAGCCTCAGTAGGGTGGCACCTCTTATTATGTTTAAAAATAGGTTGTACAGTGGCAAGTCCACACCTTTTTCCTCTATATTTGTGTATATATTGTACACTTGAAGGTGAGGCACCTTCATTTTGGAATTGGCATTGTTCCCATCTACCCTCATGTGGTTTTCATTAGCACTGCTGACTACATATTAAAATGGGCACTATTTAATTGTAAGACCAGGATACATTTATACTGTATAATGTTTTAGTATGAGGGATGCTAGGGACCCGTCTAGTAAAGTTCACCTGACGTGGTGGAAGGGCATACATATTTGGCCAAATCTGTGCTAAGAACTTCACTTATACTCCATGTTAATTGTAAGGCGATCAGTACGAGATCCCGGCGGTCGGAATCCCGGCAGTCAGTAGACCGGCGCCGGGAGCCCGACAGTCGGGATCCTGGAAGCGAGTGCAGCGTGTCACTTCGAGGCACTCAGCTGGGGTCGGGATTCCGGCGTCGGCATCCTGACCGCCGAGATCCTGGCAGGTGGTAAATAGACTGCCTCCCATTGTAAGAGTTTATGGAAATTATTTTGACTACCAGTAATCTTAGTGCATAGAGTGTGCACCTGCACTTTTCTTTTTCCTCTATTGACAAAATATTTGCCTGATATTGCCAAATTTTGAGGTCAAGAACAAATAATAACATTGCAAAAAAATCTGAACTAAATCAGTTGAATTAATTGACTCAAGTCCATAATCCCAGTTGGCAGGAGATCAAAATCTACCAGTGTACTGTATGTGGTCACCTGATAACTGGACTAACTTCCTTGAATTGCTACCAGGCCACTTAGCCAAAACGTAGGACAGCCCGGTATGACACACACTGAATCAGGTGTTCATCTTTCTGGCCAAATAGCAGAATCAGGTTATTTGTGGCCAACATAACTTCTGGTTACAACTAGAGATGAGCAGGTTCGGTTCTCTGAGAACCGAACCCCCCGAACTTCATGTCCGAAGCCCGGATCCGAGTCTGGCTCGGGACTTCCCGCCAGACTCGGAAACCAGAACGAGACACAATGTCATCATCCCACTGTCGGATTCTCGTGGGTTTTGGATTCCATATAAGGAGCCGCTATTTTCACTCCATTGCTGGAGAGTGTAGAGAGAGGACGTGTCTCTCTTCTCAGTGTCTGTCTGTGCGGGAAAGTTGTGTGACCTGCTCTTATGTGTCATTCCAGTGCTGTCTTGCGCTGCATCAGTCCAGTGGTGGTGTCTTGTGCTGCATCAGTCCAGTCACAGTGGTGTGTCCTGTGCTGCCATAAGTCCAGTGCTGCTGTATAAGTCCAGTGCAGTGGTGCTGTGTTGTGCTGCATAAGTCCAGTGGTGGTGTCCTGTGCCATCATAAGTCCAGTGCTGCTGCTCTATAAATCCAGTGCAGTGGTGCTGTGTTGTGCTGCATCAGTCCAGTGGTGGTGTCCTGTGCTGCCATAAGTCCAGTGCTGCTGCTGTATAAGTCCAGTGCAGTGGTGGTGTCCTGTGCTGCCATAAGTCCAGTGGTGGTGTCCTGTGCTGCCATAAGTCCAGTGCTGGTGCCATATAAATCCAGTCCAGTGGTACTGCCGTATAAGTCCAGTTGTACTGCCGTATAAGTCCAGTCCAGTGGTACTGCCGTATAAGTCCAGTTGTACTGCCGTATAAGTCCAGTCCAGTGGTACTGCCGTATAAGTCCATTGGTACTGCCGTATAAGTCCAGTGGTGCTGCCGTATAAGTCCAGTTCAGTGGTACTGCCGTATAAGTCCAGTGGTACTGCCGTATATGTCCAATGATACTGCCGTATAAGTCCAGTGATACTGCCGTATAAGTCCAGTGGTACTGCCGTATAAGTCCAGTCCAGTGGTACTGCCGTATACGTCCAGTGGTACTGCCGTATAAGTCCAGTGATACTGCCGTATTAGTACAGTGGAACTGCCGTATAAGTCCAGTGATACTCCCGTATAAGTCCAGTGATACTGCCGTATAAGTCCATTGGTACTGCCGTATAAGTCCAGTGGTACTGCCGTATAAATCCAGTCCAGTGGTACTGCCGTATAAGTCCAGTGATACTGCCGTATAAGTCCAGTGGTACTGTCGTATAAGTCTAGTGGTACGGCCGTATATGTCCAATGGTACTGCCGTATAAGTCCAGTGATACTGCCGTATAAGTCCAGTGGTACTGCCGTATAAGTCCAGTCCAGTGGTACTGCCATATAAGTCCAGTGGTACTGCCGTATAAGTCCACTGATACTGCCGTATAAGTGCAGTGATACTGCTGTATAAGTCCAGTGGTACTGCCGTATAAGTCCAGTCCAGTGGTGCTGCCGTATAAGTTCAGTGGTGCTGTCCTGTGCTGTATATTATTTACTACAAATAAAGGGGTTATTAATATTTAATCAAAATAATTTTTACAGGATTTGTACTGTGTGGTGTAGAGGTACACTCTCCTGTTCCGCATATTGTTATATAACTCAAGAAAAATAATGGAGAACATTAATTTGGAGGATAAAATAGGGAAAGATCAAGAACCACTTCCTCCTTCTGCCGCTGCTGTTGTTGCTGCTGGGAGTCGATTGTCATCCCAGAGGGGAAGTTGGAAGACCACTTGTACTACGTCAACTAAGCAACTGACTGTCCAATAGTCCTTTGCAAAGAAGATGAAATATGACAGCAGTCATCCTGTCGCAAAGCAGATAACTGAGGCCTTGACAGCTATGTTGGTGTTAGACGTGTATCCGGTATCTGCCATTAGTGCAGTGGGATTTAGACAATTGATGGAGGTAGTGTGTCCCCGATACCAAATCCCATCTAGATTCCACTTCACTAGGAAAGTGATTCCCGGACTGTACAGGGACATTAAGAAAAGTGTCCTCAGTGTCCTGAAAATTGCGGTTGTACCCAGTGTCCACCTAACCACGGACATGTGGACAAGTGGAGCAGGGCAAACTAAGGACTACTAGACAGTGACAGCCCACTGGGTAGATGTATTTCCCCACAGATAGTCTATTATGCTATCAGAAGTAAAATGAGACATACATGCCTCTCTATAGAGTGATTTCCTATACACTTTAACGGTTGAGTTTCTGACTAATATTCAATGTCTACTGCACAACAGGGCCGGACTGGTATACAGGGGTACAGGCATTGTTGCCTACCGTCCCTCATTCTGCAGGAGACTCCCTGAAATAGGCCACATCCCTAAACATGGACCCCTACAACTGCATTCCCCCGGTGGCCCCTGCATGTAACAGTCCGAGACTGCAGTACAAATTTGAAATATTATTTTCTTTGAGGGATGCCAGGGAAATTGCAAACACTCGTATTCTAGCCTTTTGGATTTTTTAAACACTCAGTCTACCATACCTTCCTACTTTAATGTCTCCTCTCTAGGACCAGCCCAGAGAGGAGACTCTGCTTGCACCTTCGGGGGCTGGACCGGACTGTCAGTCACTAGGCTCCACTCCAAAAATGCCATAATTTGCAGTTCCGCAATAAGGAGGCAGGGCTAAATTATGCAAATCTGCATCATTAAGCCCTGCCCCCTCCATTCCGTACCGCAATTCCCTGTAAAATCTCCTCATCCTGCTAGCTTCACTAGGAAGCGGGCTGGATGCGGGAGATCTGGCCACTCTTACGTGGGTGCGGATGACAGCCTGAAAAATCATGAGTCTCCCAACAATTGGGGGAGATTAGGCAAGTATGGTATACAGACATACTTCTGATCAAGTAAGGATTGCACCAAAAGGAGACACACAAACACAAAGAACACAGGGCAAAATGTATGAAGCAGTGAAAAGAATATAGAAGTGTGCTAGCAGAGACGTTGCCCATGGAAAACCAATCAGCTGCAATGGCATTACCAGGCGGGTGCGGGGTGACACCAAAATTCCAGCTCTTCCTCAGTGACAGGAGCCGGATGCTGCAATGAAACATTACGTGCAGCACTTGGCACCTGTGTAATAGCCGGCAGAGCAGCCACAGCAGCCCATCATCTCCCAGACCCTCAAAGTGATATAATTGGGGTTGGGCCGCAAAGCCACGCCTCCTTCTCACAAGACCATGCCCGTGTTTTGCCGGTGCGCGCCTTTATTGAGTGCAGGGGGAACTTACAGCACAACAGGTGTCACAGGGCATAGGGACGCCCCTGTTCAGCTGCTACCTATAAGTTTATAAAATGCACTTCGAAAGCTGATTGGTTGTCATGGGAAACTTCTACACTGGCTCACGTCTCCACTCTTTTCACTTCTTCATTCATCATCCCCACAATTAAAGGTGTGTACACACGGAGCGATATGGCTCAGCGATTTTGACTATATAGTCAAAATCACTATGGTCGCTATCGCTATGAAAAATAGACTGTGTAGGGACGTCAATTTCGACTATGTCACTGGAAAAGTGAAAACATCCCCCTATTTAGTCAAAATTGCCCATAGCCAAAATCGCTTGCATACTTCAAAGTCCCTGGTAAAGTTAGTCAAAATCTCCTACTGCCAGTTCAAGGTAAATTGCTCAGTCAAAATCACTCCGTGTGTACACACCTTTAGATGTCTAGTTTATGCAGGCAAAACAATAAAGAACATGACATATTGTAGTTTTGTTGCCACCATTTAAGCCATGACAACAGAACCACAGGGAAATTGATTTAATAAAAATGAGTATAGTCAAGGCAGTTGTAATAAGTCACTGTATGCAGGTTTTCTTACTGCAGTGTACCAATGCCAAATATGTGTTCTTTTTCCATTGTGAGATAAGAGTTTTATCCATTATCGCCACTGCTAAGTCTTGACGAAAGGAATATAAGAATTATTTGCAGAAAGGCCTATTGATAGCCAAATATATAAAGTAAAACATACAGTACAACTGAATAACTCGGAATCAAGAGCAGCCGGTCAGATATTAGCTTTGCTCAAAGCAGGACCAGTAAAGTGTCCAAACATATTGCAATGGGTAAAAGCAAATATGTTCTACTTGTATGCCTTTGTACTGTGTTATTAAGTGCAAATATATAATGAAAGTACTTCAGAAATCAAAGTAGTCATGCTAATTACAAAGAAAGGTATAGCCGAGTACAGACATACTGTAATAAGGTGCACCCTTTTGAACTGTGACATTACACATCCACCTTAGCTAACAGTCTGTTGTTTCAGTTGGAATTTGTCATTGGATTTCAGCCCCATTAGACATACTGTATATATTAGTAAATAAGCCTTTTGACGTACAGTATATGCTTCTTCCACAAACTGCATTAGCAGAGGAAGCAAAAAAAAGGACAAGGCTAAATTCCATTGTATAAATCCAGTACTTTATCTGAGTGGAACATCTCATCTGAGGACGTATTTAATAAGCGACCACTGCCCTAGTATCAAACAGAACTACAATAAAGGTCACAGCAACTGTATGCACATAGTCTGATTATTTTCACTTTTTATTTTAATAAACAGTCAAACAACATAATAGGGGGGAAGACAAGAAAGCCTCTAAAGCTGAGCCCTATCATTTACCGTATGTTGATTTAATATCCCTACAATCTCACTATTCTAGTTTTACATCTTTTAGCTCCAGTGGTAGAAGTACACTCAGCTCACGTCACGCAGTGTTATCAAGTCCTAAACATTATTATGCGTTATCAGATTACCATAATTATTCTACAACTATAATACTCTTTTATAGAGTATGTGTTTTCCAAGAACTACATCCTTTTATATTTCATTCATGCGTCCTATAGGATTTCTCAAAGAATCAAAAAACATTCCCTACATATATTAACACCTTCACTACTTTCACACAAATTAAGGTATCATTATATAAATGCTAGAAAATAAGATTTTACTTACCGGTAAATCTATTTCTCGTAGTCCGTAGTGGATGCTGGGGACTCCGTAAGGACCATGGGGAATAGACAGGCTCCGCAGGAGACATGGGCACTTTAAGAAAGAATTTGTATTCTGGTGTGCTCTGGCTCCTCCCTCTATGTCCCTCCTCGAGACCTCAGTTAAAGAAACTGTGCCCGGAAGAGCTGACAGTACAAGGAAAGGATTTTGGGAATCCAGGGTAAGACTCATACTAGCCACACCAATCACACCGTATAACTTGTGATAACTTTACCCAGTTAACAGTATGAACAATAACAGAGCATCAGATAAAGCCTGATGCAACTATAACATAACCCTTATTTAAGCAATAACTATATACAAGTATTGCAGAAGAAGTCCGCACTTGGGACGGGCGCCCCGCATCCACTACGGACTACGAGAAATAGATTTACCGGTAAGTAAAATCTTATTTTCTCTAACGTCCTAGTGGATGCTGGGTACTCCGTAAGGACCATGGGGATTATACCAAAGCTCCCAAACGAGCGGGAGAGTGCGGATGACTCTGCAGCACCGATTGAGCAAACAATAGGTCCTCCTCAGCCAGGGTATCAAACTTGTAGAACCTTGCAAACGTGTTTGAACCTGACCAAGTAGCAGCTCGGCATAGTTGTAATGCCGAGACCCCTCGGGCAGCCGCCCAAGAAAAGCCCACCTTCCTAGTGGAATGGGCTTTCACTGATTTTGGCTTCAGCAATCCAGCCACAGAATGAGCCTGCTGGATCGTGTTACAGATCCAGCGAGCAATAGTTTGCTTTGAAGCAGGAGCACCAAGCTTGTTAGATGCATACAGGACAAACAGTGACTCCGTTTTCCTGACTCTAGCCGTTCTGGCAACATAAATTTTCAAAGCCCCGACTACATCTAGTAACTCGGAATCCTCCAAATCACGAGTAGCCACAGGCACCACAATAGGTTGGTTCATATGAAAGGATGAGACCACTTTTGGCAGAAATTGTGGACGTGTCCTCAATTCCGCTCTATCCATATGGAAAACCAGATATGGGCTTTTATGAGACAAAGCCGCTAATTCTGACACGCGCTTAGCCGAAGCCAAGGCTAATAGCATGACCACCTTCCACGTGAGATATTTCAACTCCACTGTTTTAAGTGGTTCAAACCAGTGCGATTTCAGGAAACTTAACACCACGTTAAGATCCCAAGGTGCCACTGGAGGCAAAAAAGGAGGCTGAATATGCAGCACTCCCTTCACAAACGTCTGAACTTCTGGCAGAGAAGCCAACTCCTTTTGAAAGAAAATGGAAAGGGCCGAAATCTGGACCTGAATTGAGCCTAACTTCAGGCCCAAATCCACTCCCGACTGGAGGAAGTGAAGGAACCGGCCCAGCTGAAACTCCTCCGTAGGAGCCTTGCTGGCCTCACACCAAGAAACATATTTTCGCCATATCCGGTGATAATGTTTAGCTGTCACGTCCTTCCTAGCCTTTATCAGCGTAGGAATGACCTCCTCCGGAATACCCTTTTCTGCTAGGATCCGGCGTTCAACCGACATGCCGTCAAACGCAGCCGCTGAAAATCTTGGAAGAGACAGGGTCCCTGTTGCAACAGGTCCTGTCTTAGAGGAAGAGGCCATGGATCTTCTGTGAGCAATTCTTGCAGATCTGGATACCAAGTCCTTCGTGGCCAATCTGGAACAATGACAATTGTTCTTACTCCTCTTTTTCTTATTATCCTCAGTACCTTGGGTATGAGAGGAAGAGGAGGAAATACATAGACCGACTGGAACACCAACGGTGTCACCAAGGCGTCTACAGCTACCGCCTGAGGGTCCCTTGACCTGGCGCAATAGCTCTGTAGCTTTTTGTTGAGGTGTGACGCCATCATGTCTATCTGTGGCAGTTCCCACCGACTTGTAATCTGTGTGAAGACATCTTGATGAAGTCCCCACTCTCCCGGTGTAGGTCGTGTCTGCTGAGGAAGTCTGCTTCCCAGTTGTCCACTTCCGGGATGAACACTGCTGACAGTGCGCTTACGTGAGTCTCCGCCCAGCGAAGAATCCTGGTGGCTTCCGCCATCGCCACTCTGCTCCTTGTGCCGCCTTGTCGGTTTACATGAGCCACTGCGGTGATGTTGTCTGACTGAATCAGAACCGGTTGGTCGCGAAGTAGGGACTCCGCTTGACGTAGGGCATTGTATATGGCCCTTAGTTCCAGGATGTTGATGTGAAGGCAAGTCTCCTGACTTGACCACAGGCCTTGGAAATTTCTTCCCTGTGTGACTGCCCCCCACCCCCGGAGGCTTACATCCATGGTCACCAGGACCCAGTCCTGAATCCCGAATCTGCGGCCCTCTAATAGGTGAGCACTCTGCAGCCACCACAGGACAGACACCCTGGCCCCGGGGGATAGGGTGATTAACCGATGCATCTGAAGATGTGATCCGGACCATTTGTCCAGGAGATCCCATTGAAAGGTCCTCGCATGGAACCTGCCGAATGGAATGGCCTCGTATGATGCCACCATCTTTCCCAGGACTCGTGTGCAGTGATGCACCGACACCTATTTTGTTTTTAACAGGTCTCTGACCAGTGTCATGAGTTCCTGAGCCTTCTCCCTCAGGAGATACACTTTCCTCTGGTCTGTGTCCAGAATCATGCCCAGGAAAGGGAGACGAGTCGTAGGAATCAACTGCGACTTAGGGATATTTAGAATCCAGCCGTGCTGTCTTAACACCTCCAGAGAGCGTGCTACGCTGATCAGTAACTGCTCTCTTGACCTCGCTTTTATGAGGAGATCGTCCAAGTATGGGATAATTGTGACCCCTTGCTTCCGCAGGAGTACCATCATTTCTGCCATTACCTTGGTAAATATTCTCGGTGCCGTGGAGAGACCAAACGGCAACGTCTGAAATTGGTAATGACAATCCTGTACCACAAATCTGAGGTACGCCTGATGAGGCGGATAAATGGGGACATGAAGGTATGCATCCGTTATGTCCAGAGACACCATAAAATCCCCCTCTTCCAGGCTTGCAATGACCGCTCTGAGCGATTCCATCTTGAACTTGAACCTTTTCAGGTATATGTTCAGGGATTTTAAATTCAATATGGGTCTGACCGAACCGTCCGGTTTCGGTACTACAAACATGGTCGAATAATAACCCTTTCCTTGTTGAAGGAGGGGAACTTTGACCACCACCTGTTGAAGATACAATTTGTGAATTGCCGCTAACACTATTTCCCCCTCTAAAGGGGAAGCTGGCAGGGCCGATTTTAGGTAACGGTGAGGGGGCATATCTTCGAATTCCAGCTTGTATCTCTGAGACACAATTTCTATTGCCCAGGGATCCAACTGGGAGTAAACCCACTTGTGGCTGAAGTTTCGGAGACGCGCCCCCACCGGGCCTAGCTCCGCCTGTGGAGCCCCAGCGTCATGCGGTGGATTTAGCGGAAGCCGGGGAGGACTTCTGTTCTTGGGAACTAGCTGCGTTGTGCAGTTTTCTTCCTCTGCCCCTGCCCCTGGCAAGAAAGGACGCACCTCGAACTTTCTTGCCTCTTTGTGATCGAAAGGACTGCATTTGGTAATACGGTGCTTTCTTAGGCTGTGAGGAAACATATGGCAAAAAATTCGACTTTCCAGCAGTAGCTGTGGAGACCAGGTCCGAGAGACCCTCCCCAAACAATTCCTCACCCTTGTAGGGTAAAACCTCCATGTGCCTTTTTGAGTCGGCATCACCTGTCCATTGCCGAGTCCACAGGACCCTTCTGGCAGAAATCGACATTGCATTTATTCTAGAGCCCAGTAGGCTAATGTCTCTTTGAGCATCTCTCATATATAGGACAGCGTCTTTTATATGCCCCAGGGTCATTAATATAGTATCCTTGTCTAAGGTATCCAGTTCCTCAACAAGGTGTCAGTCCATGCTGCTACAGCACTACATACCCAGGCCGATGCTATCGCTGGCCTGAGTAAGGTACCAGAATGTGTATAAATGGACTTCAGGGTACCCTCCTGCATTCTATCCGCAGCATCTTTGAGGGTGGCCGTATCCTGTGACGGTAGGGCTACCCTTTTGGATAAGCGTGTTAAAGCTTTGACCACCCTAGGGACGGATTCCCAGCGTAACCTGTCTGTTGGCGGGAAAGGATACACCATAAGCATCCGTTTGGAAATCTGCAGTTTTTTATCTGGAGATTCCCAAGCCTTTTCACATAACTCATTTAGCTCATGTGAAGGGGGAAAGGTCACCACTTGCCTTTTTTCCCCGTACATATGAACCCTCTTGTCAGGGACTGGGGTTTCCTCTGTGATGTGCAACACATCCTTAATTGCTATAATCATATAACGGATGGCTTTAGCCAATTTAGGCTGTAACTTTGCATCATCGTAATCGACACTGGAGTCAGAATCCATGTCGGTATCTGTGTCAACAATTTGGGATAGAGGGTGCTTCTGAGAGCCTGACGGCCTCTGCGACATAGGATCAGGCACGGGTTGAGACCCTGACTGTCCTGAGGCTTCTGCTTTGTCTAACCTTTTATGTAAGGAATTAACATTATCATTTAAAACCTTCCACATATCCATCCAATCAGGTGTCTGCGCCGTCGGCGGAGACACCTCATTCATTTGCTCTCGCTCTGTTTCCACAGAGCCTTCCTCGTCAAACATGTCGACACAAGCGTACCGACACACCACACACACAGGGGATGCTCTTTTTGAAGACAGTTCCCCCACAAGGCCCTTTGGAGAGACAGAGAGAGAGTATGCCAGCACACACACCAGCGCTATATGTCCCAGGAATCACACAGTAACTTAGTGTTAACCCAGTAGCTGCTGTATATTATATTTTTGCGCCTAATTTATGTGCCCCCCCTCTCTTTTTACCCTCTTCTACCGTGAATCTGCAGGGGAGAGCCTGGGGAGCTTCCTCTCAGCGGAGCTGTGGAGAAAAAATGGCGCTGGTGAGTGCTGAGGAAGAAGCCCCGCCCCCTCAGCGGCGGGCTTCTGTCCCGCGATTTTGTACTATATTATGGCGGGGGCTCATACACATATACAGTGCCCAACTGTATATGTGTCCAACTTTTGCCAAGAGGTCCTAATTGCTGCCCAGGGTGCCCCCCCCCCCCCCCCCCCCCCCCTGTGCCCTGCACCCTACAGTGACCGGAGTATGTGGGTGTAGTGTGGGAGCAATGGCGCACAGCTGCAGTGCTGTGCGCTACCTCAGTGAAGACTGGAGTCTTCTGCCGCCGATTTCGAAGTCTTCTTGCTTCTTTCACCGGCTTCTGTCTTCCGGCTTTGCGAGGGGGACGGCGGCGCGGCTCCGGGATCGGACGACAAAGGGTGAGATCCTGTGTACGATCCCTCTGGAGCTAATGGTGTCCAGTAGCCTAAGAAGCAGGACCTATCTGCAGAGAGTAGGGCTGCTTCTCTCCCCTCAGTCCCATAATGCAGGGAGTCTGTTGCCAGCAGAGCTCCCTGAAAATAAAAAACCTAACAAAATACTTTCTTATAGCAAGCTCAGGAGAGCTCACTAAACAGCACCCAGCTCGTCCGGGCACAGATTCAAACTGAGGTCTGGAGGAGGGACATAGAGGGAGGAGCCAGAGCACACCAGAATACAAATTCTTTCTTAAAGTGCCCATGTCTCCTGCGGAGCCCGTCTATTCCCCATGGTCCTTACGGAGTCCCCAGCATCCACTAGGACGTTAGAGAAAATGTAATAAGATGTCGTACGTTTAGTTCCCTAATGTTGGCTCTGTGTGCACTCACTGCTATGGTGACAAAATAAAGATAAACTGCAGTGATAAGTTATTTTTTTACAAAAGTATAGAGTGCAGATGATGATCTGCGCTGTGGTCAGGGCCGGATTAAGCCCTGGGGGCGCCCAGAGCACACAAGACAGGGGGAGCCCTCCCCCTTCCATCCACCCCAACAAGGCTGACCACCTAACGTTGCAGGCTCCCCCTGACACAACAGGAACTGTCAGGGAGAAGGCCTCACGCTGCAGGGGGGAGAGAAGACTCCAGGCTGCCATCCCCCACCTCCATGTTTCCGAGAGAGGAGTACAGTGAGTCCCACGCTGGAGGCTGTGTGATGTCTTGCATGCGACTGTGTGTCACCTCCCTCCCCTCACCTTTCCTCTCGGGCAGCACAGAGACTGATTCAGACAGTCTCCAGCCTTCGCTACTGCCAGGAGAGCTGCTGCTGGCAGCAGAGCCTGGAGAGGGTAGACAGCAGCACAAGAGCAGGGGCAGAGCAGCACCAGAGCAGCGGCCCCCCAAGACACCCCCTTGCCCCCCCCCCCCCTCCCCCCCCCCCCCAATCCGCTCTGGCTGTGACAGGAAGTATAGATGAGCCAAACCTACTGTATGTACAAATATGCAGAGAAAGGAGACAAAAACTTGTTAACAAGGGGCATAAATATCACAATCTATATCTCAGATGCGGATAGGTTGTGATACATACAACCAAATTTGCGATTGAATACATCACAGGGATGAATTAATTATCACATGCAGGGACAGAGTTTACGAGAACGCTCTGTTCCTGCGAATCCACTAACTGCAATTCTCCAGGCATTTTCAAGTAATATGGCACTTTTCAGCATAACTCTATTGCACCAGGAAGGAGCACATTGATCTGATAACCAGTTGTCTCACCAGATCACCGATTCCTGGGTGCAGGTAGATATTATTATTTTTTTAACACCGTTATCAGCCTGTGTTTCCATCAGACACACATGGCTGGTCTTAGGGGCTGGATCCTATCTCAGTGTTCACTGCCATCAGGCAGTGAAGGCTGTGTAGGAGCAGGGAAACCAGTGGGAAATCTGGATAACGCTATCTCAAGATAGTGGTATTAGCACAGGGCTCCCACCGGTATTTTTTTTTTACAAATGTTTTTTAAAAGAAATTTGGGCAGATCACATTTTCATGTATGGGAATTGTGATCTGGAATGCGAATTTAAGGGATTGGATGAGAATTTTGGTAATGCTCTTCTAATTGCCATTTAGTACATTCTGGTGGAAACAACCTTTTTTCACATTATTTTAGTAAAAATAATTTTGATAAATATGCCCACAATAGAAAAAAAAAGATTCAAGTTCAGATTACTATGATGGTCATACATCTGGTCACAGAAAACAAAGCAATAATTGGTGCCATTTTCAATGCTATGGGGGATATGTATCTTGCCTTGGAGAGATATAAAGTACAAATCAATTCGCTTCTGTAATTTTAAAGGCTGTGTTTGAAAAATGACAGTTAGGAGTTGATTGGTTGGTACTTTATCTCTCTCTACTTTATCTCCCCCTTAATCTCTTACAGTGAACTGCAGCAGCCAATTGCATTTCAGGGTAGAACCATTCAGTACTAGCAGTCAGAAGGTCTAATTCAGAGATGGTTGCTCACAGGATCTGCACTGCACATGTGCATTTCTTTTTCTGCACCGACAACTACATGCCCCTAAACCGTATGGGGACGGGGAAGCGGACGAGACCAGCGTTTGAAAAATGGGGGCATGTCGGCACGATTTCTGCGCATGCAGTTGCTGCTTCCTTCAATGGCTGCACTGGCCACGGCAGCGTGAAAAAAATCAGCCATCCTGCGTAATATGAGGGTTATTCAGATGGGTGATGTTCATGCAGATCATCCAAAGCTGCTTCCACAAAAGCTGCAGCAGATCAGGGGGGATCAGTACTAAATGCCGCCGGCCGGAATCCCGGCGGTCGAAATACCGACGCCGGAATCCCGACCACACAATCCCGACAGGGGTGGCGAGTGGAACGCAGACCCTTGCGGGCTCGCTTCGCTCGCCACGCTGCGGGCACGGTGCCTCGCTACGCTCGGCACACTATTATATTCTCCCTCTATGGGTGTCGTAAACACCCACGGAGGGAAAATATGTCGGGATTGTGGCGGTCGGGATTCCAGCGCCGGTATTTCGACCGCCGGGATTCCGGCCGCCGGCATCTTGACCACATCCCGATCAGGGAAGCCGGCAAGAGTCATCTATTTACACAAGATGCCTCCTGCGCATTAGAATATTTTTGTACAGCAACTGCATCCAAAAGAAGCGCACCTTATTATCTATGTCATCTCCAGTATTTTAAGAAGGTAACATCTAGCGAAAAGAATGAACAGTGGTGGTCATTCCGAGTTGATCGCTCGCTGACGATTGTCGCAGTGCAGCGATTAAGTGAAAAAACGGCAAAAATGCGCATGCGCATGGTACGCAGCGCACATGCACTAAGTACTTTCACACAAAACTTTGTAGATTTACACAAGCTCGAGCGACGTTTTTTCAGCGCTTGAGTGATTATAGTGTGATTGACAGGAAGTGGGTGTTTCTGGGCGGAAACTGGACGTTTTCAGGGAGTGTGCTAAAAAACGCAGGCGTGCCAGGTAAAAACGCAGGAGTGGCTGGAGAAACGGGGGAGTGGCTGGCCGAACGCAGGGCGTGTGTGTGACGTCAAACCAGGAACTAAACGGACTGAGGTGATCGCAGTCTAGGAGTAGGTTTGGAGCTACTCAGAAACTGCAGGGAATTATTTAGTAGCAGTTCTGCTAATCTTTCGTTCGCTATTCTGCTAAACTAAGATACACTCCCAGAGGGCGGCGGCCTAGCGTTTGCAATGCTGCTAAAAGCAGCTAGCGAGCGAACAACTCGGAATGAGGGCCTGTGTTATGAAAATGCTCTCCAGCAGCAGTGTTAGCTTTGGTTCTTATACAGAGATGGACCTAGCTAACTCTTTGTGTACATGGTCCCGGCCAAGATATGCATACTGAAAGTCAAATAGCTTAATAGCATAATCTGTTATTCAGTGAATCCCTAAATAACTGACTTGTCATAAGAAATTCCATTTTTAACCTATTATATGTACAACTTGTAAAACTTACATCGGTAATAGATTAGACCAGAGACAAGTTTGATGATAAAGGCAGCAGTATTTAGGATAGATTATAGTAAATAAGAAACACGTAAATTTCAGATAGAAGTGTTGCATTTACTCTGTGTCCCCCTGGCAGCTCCTGGGCTAATCTGTGGGCTCCAGTGAAGCTGCTGGAAAGCAAAAGCCAAATCTGGTGTTAGCAGATGGCTGCCCAATGCATCGCTACCTGATATCACACAGAAGTCCTGATATAGGCGAACCAGTACATATTTGACAGTTTCCTCACCTCTGGTTCCTTTGGCAGTTGACAACTGTTTTAAGGGAGGGATGTTGGAGATAGTGTAACACTTTGGAAGAGTTGGGCATGCCCCAGTTGTAATACACCAGCAAATATATGGGTATCACACTTGCTTTAAAATGTGAACTTATCTGTGCTGCCTCATGCTCCAATATGTATGTGTATGGATCATTATACAGTATATATATATATATAATTATAATATCAACCAAAGTTTTTTATCTACAATGCAGATAATTCCCAGCATCCCTGGCAGCTGCTCATGATGCCAGGAGCAGGTCACATGAGTGGTGTCAGGTGGTGAAGGAAGAGACAATTTGAAGTGCGTGGCAGTTGGTAGGGCCCTGAGGTAACCGTTGGGGAGACATTTTGTACTGCTGAGGGACCGGAGCACAGAGCAGAGGTCGCGCTGTGTATTGCAGCAGTCAGAACAGATAAATAAATTAATAAACTTTACCTAGAGTGAAACCTACTGACACTCCTATCATTACAAGCTCAGCTCCGGTGTGTGTCAGGTGCTACTAGGAGATGCTGCCAGGAGGAGAGAGCCAAGACGTGCAGTAGTGCTGAGAGACGTCATTGCTGGGACATCACAGAGGGAACGGCCTAGCTGTAATATCAGCAAGCAGAGTTATCCAGGAGACTGCAGGCAATTGAGATGCAGGTTAGGGCCTCCCAGTTAACAGTTCCAGCTGATGCCAGGTGTTAATCCCAGCAAAACAACAGAAAAGGTATCTTTGCTAAACATCTGATACCGCACCTCAGTATACATCTACTTTATCACAAGTCTACAAGTAAAGAGCCGAGAAGAATACAGTGCTGCAACATACCCTCCAACATTTCACACATAAAAAAATCGGTACAAATTAGGAAAGGGGCGTGGTCACAGGTAAAGAGGGCGTGGTTACGCCCCTTTTCCTATACTTTCAATGGAAATATGGAGAGTCAAAAATCGGTACAGACCACAGAAAAAAGGTACTGTACCTGCCAAAAAGGTACAGTTGGAGGGTATGCTGCAGGAGAAAACTAAAGGTAACAATAGCTTACCTAAAGAGTAGTTCAGAGTATACTTACCTGCCCCGTAACCTTAAAACTTACTTGGGTTATCACAGTTAAATTTGGCGTCGCACGAACAAGATGTGAACACAATATATCATCTGACAAACTAGCTGCAGGGAAATCATCAAACACTTGTCCAACCATGGACAGCAGAAGTGTAATTACACTGCCGTTTTACTTCGGGGCCCCATGGCTCCCAACATACAGTGGAGATATATGGAGGTTTTAACCACTTAAGTGACGATTTATTTCGCAAAAAAAGCTCTGAAATTGTCGGGGTTTTTTATGAGTGAAGTAGGTGAAGAACATGAATTTAACCCTATCCCAAATGATTTTAGTTAAATAAAGGGGGAAAAAATATTTTTTTGAATTTTTTTTCAATTTTTTTTTACCTCAAACATTGAAACATCGATCGGGAACATCGAGACCATCGGAACATCGGGAACATTGCGACCATTGCGGCTTTCATTTTGAAAGCTGAGACAGCCTCGAGGTATGCAGGGGGGGTCTGGGGGCAGCTAGGGAGGGTTTATTTACACTCCCCAGCGGCTGCCATTGTCTGCAGCCACTGGAGGGGACAGATCCTGCCATGCTGACCGATCAGCAGTGATCGGCAGCACGGCAGACACGGGAGAGTGCAGGGAGGCAGAGGGACCTTCCAGTCCCTCTGACAGCAGCAGCGGAGGGAAGTTTCTCTTCCCTGCTGCTGCTAACACTCTCTATCTGACTGGTCGCATCCCGTGCGACCAGGTCAGATAGAGCACTTGCAGGCATGATCGCATCTGATGCGACCATGCCAGGCAAGTGGTTAAGGGAATATTTTAATGGAATTTAGGAGCAAAATGTAGTCTATGTTTCACTTGTACCCACTAACAGAGGTACAGCAAGTGGAGATTCTGATAGGGCAGATGAATGGCATAGCCCTGAGAGAGGTAACTTCATGGCCAGCAGTTCAAAAGAAAACAGTGGGCCTCACCTGAACCAGTAATCCACCATATTTGATATAAGTATAATAGATGAACTTAAGATGGCCTTTTACATGAGAAAGCAGCAGCCAGGAGAGAAACTGCGGGACTTTGCCCTCAGTCTAAAGGAGGTACTTCGAGACTAACAAGCTGTTGATCCAAATGAGGTCAGATGATATACTGTATTGATTAATCAGTTTATAGAGGGATCCCACAGTGAGATCGTGAAGGCGCATTTATACCTCCTTCAATTACAGTTACCAAATAGCTAATTTTTGTGCTTTAAAGAAGCTGCAATTAAGGTAGTTGGAACATTACAGAAGCAAGAAATGTACTGTCTTGAGAAGTCGGGGTACCAAGAAAAGAAATACCCTCCAAAGACTGAAAAGCAGGAAATCAAGGATAAGCACACACAGGAAGAAGTTGCTGTACAGGGTGCTCAGGCTCCAAAGACTGATCTATTAAGTACTATAGGAGTGCAGGTTGCTTAACTGACCCATGGAATAATTGAAATGTGTGAGCAACTGAGGTATTTCATGCAGCAACAAGCAAAATGTAGAAGAGAGATAGACTGGAGCATTGATGAAGGACAGCCCAGAGGTGTGGACGTACATCCTGTAGTCCACACTCAAATTGAAGTAGTTGCCACACCAGTTACAGACCCTGAGCCTGAAGTCAGCACAAGAAAAGTTATGGGGAAAGTCGTTTGGTTTAATGTGCGATATGGTTATGGCTTCATAAATCGGCATGACACTAAGAATGATGTGTTTGTACACTATACGGCCATAAAGGAGAATAACCCTATCCAGGCTTCGGAAGTATTTCCGAAGCCTGGATAGAGGAGAAACGGTTGAGTTTGAAGTTGTGAACGGAGAAAAAGGTCTGCAGGCAGCTAATGTAACTGGTCCTGGTGAAGTTCTGGTGCAAGGCAGCAAATATGCGGCAAATCACAAGAGTTATCGGCACTATCCATGCCACAGAGGTCCTCCACGTCACTACCAGCAAAACTGGCATTACAACGAATATGGAGGGGATCCTAAAAAGTGGAAAATGGGACAGAAAGTGCAAATCTACTTCAGCCTTATTGGACACATCGCTACCCACCGCGCTATTTAGAGAAACAATATGGATACAGACAACAATATCCGGATATCCAATTGCAGAATTAATTATTGGGAAAAAATAGCTTGTCAAGATTTGGAGGAACCAAGTGGCTGGATGCAACAGAGCCTGCAGGGAGTAGCTAGATCACAATTTACTCAAGAGCCACCATCTCATTGTAGCCCAAGAATGGATGACCCCCATTCCAGTGTGGTCCCCCACAGCCAATCAATGGAATGTACAATGATTGTCAGAAAAAGATTTAAAGAGTTGCCAATCCTCCATAGTTGAGAGGTCGGGATCTCCTGAACAGAATCACCAGGAAACTGTTTTGCAAGGGTTGACAAATGTCATTCCTGAGGAACCTTGTGTTGCAGCCAGGAAGCACATAATGTCTGTTCTAGAGACATATAGAGTCCCAGAAGATGAATACATAGTTATAGATTGAAGTGAAGTGACCCGAATTTTGCAACAGGCATCGAAAAAGTCCAAAAAGAGGTACAAATGGATTTCTATCAACAACAGAGTATTTACAAGTGGATAAGTTGTAAGAAAGTTTGTATTAAGTAAATACATGAAGAATGTATCTAACAAAGTTGTTATACTGTATGTAAAGTTCTCCTTGTATGAAAATGTGATATTAGATTTTGAATGTCTGTTGCGTGAGTAAAGAGCCAAGAAGAATACAGTGCTGCACGAGAAAACTAAAGGTAACAATAGCCTACCTAAAGAGTAGTTCAGAGTATACTTACCTGCCCTGTAACCTTAATACTTAACTGGGTCATACTTGCCTACCAGACCCTCTCCATGAGGGAGAAAATGCTCTGTCCCTGGACTTTCCTGGTAATGTATGATTAATTGATAAGAAAGGTGTTTCACCACAGGTGATGGCAATCATACATTACCAGGAAAGTCCCGGAACAGAGCATTTTCTCCCTCATGGAGAGGGTCAGGTAGGCAAGTATGACCTGGGTTATCACACAGTGGTCATGACACAAAGGGTTTGTTGATTCAGGTCGGGACCCTTTGGGTAGCTGCATGTTCTGGAGTGTGAGTGAAACTGAATTGCTTAGTAGTGCTATTCCTCATGCAAATCACTAGTAGTAGTGATGCTGCTTAATGGTAATACAGATATTGACAGTTGGAGCAGGCTAGCAGGATAGTCTGTGGCTGAAGCAGTAAGAAGGGAATACATACTATTTACCGGCAGGTGGGATGACGGCTGTCAAGATCCTTCCAGCGTTATCCCATCCACAAGAATGCCGGCAGTGCTAAAAGACCCCTAGCGGGCTTGCTGTGCTCCAGACCGTTGCAGGTTCGGTGGCTCGCTGCACTCGCCACAGGTTCTACTCTCACTCTATGGGTGTCATGACCACCCCTGAGTGGGAATAGCCCCTGTGCACCGGGATTCCAGCTATCTGCATTATTGGCTGTCGGGATTCCGGCGTCGGTATCCTGACCGCTGGGATCCCAATAGCTGGCAAATTGATTGCATCCCGTAACAAGAATATCTTGGAGCAGATTGCAATTACATTGGAGCTATGGGCCTAATTCAGATGTGTTTGGAGGAGTCATTGCTGCTGCTTCCTTGGACGCAGCAACGATCCACTAATATGGTAATGCAGCAGGAGGCATCTGATATAAGGGCAGGGTTACAATGATGCTATCGCACATCCACGCCCCCATGACGCACACCCATGATGAAGCCACGCCCCCTGTAATACCGACCTAGCTGCTCCCTCCTGCATGCAGCAGCCAGAAAGTCGGTAAATATGAGCTATAGTCATCAGAAGTCTTTTTAGTTACACCTTGTGCTTTCATTGCACAGCTGTCCACACTACATATACAGTATATTGCAGTGGTTCCCAAACTTATTTGAATTATGGCACCATAGAGCAGTGGTTCTCAAACTCGGTCCTCATGCACACAGTGCATGTTTTGCAGGTAACCCAGCAAGTGCACAGGTGTATTAATTACTCACTGACACATTTTAAAAGATCTATATACAGTAGGTGGAGCTAATTATTTCCCTTGTGATCTGTGAGGAGACCTGCAAAACATTCACTGTGTGGGGTCCTGAGGACAGAGTTTGAGAACCTGTGCCATAGAGAATCAGATTTTGTTTCACGGCACCCCTAGGCCAAAAGTTTCTTACTGAGAAATTTAGAAAGAAGTTTTAAATTATGTAAATTGTGTTTATATGTCATCCTTAGGTTCAGTTGTGTGGTGAAGAACAGGATATGCATCTGTTTGTCTACATATTTTATGATTGACAGTCAACAGCATTGGTTTTGCCTATTACATTGACCGTAGATAATTTGAATTGGTCCTGGACACGGCACACAGTTTGAGAACCACAAACAAGCAGCTATATTCATCAGAAGTCTGTTTAGTTACACCTGCTTTCGTTGCATAGGTGTCCACACTACATATACAGTATATTGTCTAATTTCACTGCAATAGTCATTGCCATTAATTTTGCTTTTTTCCTTTAGTATATCCCGGCCCAAGTGAGAATGACATGTAAAATAATGTCAGTCAGAAACATGTCAGTCTGTAATGAATATACATTCATATGCCTGTGCTCCAGCAAGAAGTTAGGAAAACGTGGACTGGTAGCGTTTCCTGAGGAATGGGGATGAGAACCACAGCTTTACATAGTCATGGTTGCCAGCATTTACCTGGAGATTTCTACAATGGCTAGTTCTTCTTTTAAGTCTCCACCATCCACTGTCTCTTCTCATTCCAACAATACCACTAAAATGCAATTCAATGATAGCTGCTTAATTATTGGTGAGTGATAATGCTTCTGACTCACAATAGCCACACACACTTCACCCAGTCTGCAGTTACAATTATTATTCTACTAACTTACTACAGTATTTCAATTGTTCTCCACACCTATTAGAGCAATTCACTGGAGAAAGGAAATCCTTACATTATGTTTTTTTTGTCACTTTATATTGTTTATTTTACTAGTGTGACTGACCTGGCATATGCTAGGTAATTTCAATCTCCGCCCCACCACTTGGCCCTGCAGTCTGCTCGAGCCCTTTCTGCTGTTCCCTGCACCCTCCCACGGCTCAGACTAAACCATACACACCCACCCTCCCACAACCCAGCGGGCGACTCCATCCCAACCACACACTTCCTATCCGTGGCTCTGTCAGCACCCCCCCCCCCCCCCCCCCAACCCCCTTCCCCCATCACTTTATCTCAATCCAGGTCTGTCTTGCCTCTCTCGCTCACAGTGGGAGCTGTTACAGGCCTGTACCCAGGCGTCCACTATGCGCGCATTGTGATGACGGGACAGCCATACACAATTATTATATAGATCTTGAGCCTCTCAATATAAAGCACTGTATAATATGTTGCCACTTTATAAATAAAGGATAATAATCTAATTATATGAGAACCATACTCTGCTATAGGTCCAGAGGACACGTCACTCTCAACCTATGGGGAGGATGCATAAAAAGTTTTTTTTTGCAGTCAATCCTCTGAAAATGCAGTTTTTGGAGGTTTGGTTGCTTTCCGCATATGCATCAAGCTCCGGAATGCAATACATTCCAGAGCTTGGAGCCAGTGGGTAATACCATCTTTAGATGGCGTTACCTCATAGAAGTCAATGGGTTTCTCTTTGCATTGTGCACTGACAATGATTCAATCAGATCCCTCGCAGTGTTCCCTGCGGCCGAAGATGCGCAGAATGGACTCCCAAGTCACAAATCCGGAAATCATATCATCGCAAAGGACAACTCTTACCAGGAGACCTGTCCTTTGTGATTATATTCAAGCCTGCAACGTTAGTAAGCGCCGTTATGCTTTTTATCATAGCCGGGATGTGCAATGCTTGATGCATCCCATTCTATGACTGATAACCATACTTTCCAAACATCAGTCGGGAACATCGCGACCATCGGAACATCGGTAACATAGCAACCATCACAATTTTACCATTCAGAGCCCGGACAGCTGCCAAGTACACAGGGGGGTCTGAGGGTGGCTTGGGGGGGGGGGGGGGGGGTTATTGTACACTTCCCCAGCGGCTGCTATTGTCTGCAGTCGCTGGTGAAGATTCCAGCCGTGCTGACCGATCAGCAATGAGCGGCAGCACGGCAACACTGAGGGGAGGGTGCAGGGAGGCAGAGGGACCTTCTGGTGGGAAGTTTCCCTTCCCTGCCACTGCTAACACAGTTTATCTGATTGGTCACATCCTGTGTGACCAGGTCAGATAAAACACTGTCTGGTGTGGTCGCATCTGATGTGACCATGCCAGGCAAGTGGTTAAATAAGAAAGTATAATGCTACTCAGTAAAACAGTTTGGGGTAGATTCACTAAATCTTGTAAAAATGAAAAGTATAGGTGTTGCCCATAGCAACCAATCAGATTCTAGCTATCATTACTCTACTGCATTCTAGAAAATAATAGACAGAATCTAATTGGTTACTATGGGCAACATCACCATTTGTCTGTTTTCGAAGCTTTAGTAAATGTACCCCTAAGAGTGAACAGGATGGTTGGATGGGATCCATGATTATAACATGGTTAGACAGTCAAATTAAGATTTCTATCTTTACACAATTACGTTACGTAAATTAGACCTAGCTTTAAAGGTTGCAATTTTAAATTGCCGTTACCGTGAGTCCTCAATGTGTACTGTAGGTATGGGGTTTGGGAAGAGAATTTGTATCACCTTGTATGATGAATAAGTCCTGATACTGTTCCACTGATGAAGTACAGCAAAATTTACATTAATCTTTGTGAGAGAATTATGATGCAAATAGAGTATACCTGTCAAATGAATTCTACCTTTCTTAACTCACTAGGCACCCAAAACAATGTTAAAGGGCACATACTATAATACTCAGCAGCTCTCAAGTAGTTTTCAAACTTTAAGAATGATGTCTAAACAGTGCCGTAACAGGCTGTTTTGTCGCCTGACTGAAGACACGATAACATCACACGAGGGGCCGCCAGCACTGGCACTTCCTGGAGCATCCTTAGCAGAGATACCGGCTGCATGGTGCTGTTACATGCACCCTGATAGCCAGAAGCAAGGGCTGTGGACAGCAACGCTACTGCCCCAAGAGTCCTAGTTACACCCCTAGTTACGGCCATGTGTCTACATACGGTACACAACACTTTATGAAGAAATAAGAATAAATCTGAACATTATTCTTTTTCCGAGCAGTGATCTTCACTGTGACGTGGCCAATAAGCTTATTGGGTTGCAGGGAAATTTGCTGGGTGGACCAGCTGAGAAATATAGCATGGGGAGAACACTGTGTGGATCGGCCATTTTACAGACCACTTGTGCGGTTCATACAAGTTCTAGGGCTGAACAGTAAAACCAGATCTCACTGTGGGTGATGGAAGAAGATTTTGACTTTGCGACAGCTCTACTGTTGCACATATGCTCTTTTCTTCTCTTAAGCCAAGCAAACCGAGAAGGTTTGCAGCTACTTGGCCATGCCTCCATATTTCTCAGGATATGCCTAGCAGCTACTCATGACATACACAGTGCTGCAATACATAGTTTGAGAACTGAAGCTCTAGATCAGTGGTTCTCAACCACGGTCCTCAAGCAGGGGTGTATCTTCCTATTGGCCAGGATGGCACTTGCCAGGGGCGCCGGCCAAGTGGGGGCGCCGCCCGGCAGTGCCACCCGCGCAAGGAGGTAGAATGACATATTAGTTCTCACTGAGTACATGGGCAGTACGGATGGTGTAATGGTTAGCATTACTGCCTCACAGCACTGAGGTCATGGGTTCGATTCCCACCATGGCCCTAACTGTGCGGAGTTTGTATATTCTCCCCGTACTTGCGTGGGTTTCCTCCGGGTACTCCGGTTTCATCCCACAATCCAAAAATATACTGGTAGGTTAATTGGCTCGCAACAAAATTAACACTAGTATGAATGTGTCTGTGTACATGTGGTAGGGAATATAGAATGTAAGCTCCACTGGGGCAGGGACTGATGTGAATGGGCAAATATTCTCTGTACAGATGCGGAATATGTGTGCGCTATATAAATAACTGGTAATAAATAATAATAAATAATCCCTTAGCAGTGCTCATCCACTGCCGGACTCTGCACTCTGACACTCTCTGTGACTAGTCACACTGATGGTGAATATAGCCGGGGAGCGGGGCACTTCCAGGAATAAGGAGGGGAGAGGCACCTCCTCTTCCTCATCCGCTCCCCTTCTCATTGGTCCCACGCGGTCTGTCACCAAACACCAGCCACTACAATCAGCACCAGTCAGCAGTGCAGCATGAGCATACCTGTACATTTTCTGCGGTACCGTAACTGCACTGCATGGTCTATCCTGGCAGTCTGGATCACAGCTTACAAAGAGCTCTGTATGGAGAGGTATCTAAACCAGTGACTGCCTGTCCAGCTGTGTTGAGACTACAAGTCCCAGCACACCTTGTCAACTGGATTTACTGGGACATGTAGTGTCATCACACCTAGAGAGGGGTTTTTAACTGTATGTATGTGTGCATATATCCCCTCGGTGTCCCTGCCTGCACCCTCCTTGTAATTCCCCCTCAGTGTCCCTGCCTGCACCATTCCTGTAACTGTCCCCTCAGTGACCCTGCCCATACACTCCTGCAATTCCCTCTCAGTGTCCCTGCTCGTGCCCTTCCCATAATTCCGCTTCAGTATCCCTGCCCGAACCCTCCCCGTAATCCCTCTCAGTGTCCCTACCCGCACCCTAACCGTAATTCCCCTTCAGTGTCCCTGCCTGCACACACCTCGTAATTCCCCCTCAGTCTCCCTGCCTGTACCCTCCCCGTAATTCCATCTCATACCCCTTTTCCACTAGCTCAAAAAATACTGGTAAATGCACGGGGGCACGCATTTACCCGTGTTTTTTGCTAGTGGAAAAGGGTTAACTCGTATAGTGATCCGGGAATCCTACCCGGGTAGCTTACCGGCTTGAACACGAGTTCAACCCGGTAAGATGTGCAGTGTAAACGGAAGCCGTGTCGGTGCAACACGGCTCCCGTTCACAGTCTATGGAAGGGCAATATGCCGGGTTGGTGAGCGCAGTGGGAAAGGGGCTGAGCATGGGCCGCAGCCGGGTAACACCCGTGTCAGGCTCCCAGCTGCAACGAGGTGGAAAAGGGGTATCAGTGTCCCTGCCAGCACCCTCCTCGTAATTCCTCCGCAGTGTCCCCGCCTGCACCCTCCCTGTAATTCTCCCTCATTGTTCCTGACCTCAGCCTCCCTGTGACTCCCCCCTCAGTGTCCCTGCCCGCACACTCCTGTAATTCCCTCTCAGTTTCCTTTCCCGCACCCTCCCTGTAATTGCCCCACAGTGTCCTTGACCTCAGCGTCACTGTAGCCCCTCCCTCTCATTTTCCCGACCCGAACCCTCCCTGTAATTCCCCCTTAGTGTCCCTGACCTCAGCCTCCCTGTGATTCCCCCCTCAGTGTCCCTGCCCACACCCCCTGTAATTCCCCCTCAGTGTCCCTGCCCACACCCCCTGTAATTCCCCCTCAGTGTCCCTGCCCGCACACTCCTGTAATTCCCCCTCAGTGTCCCTGACCTCAGACTCACTGTGACTCCCCCCTCACTGTTCCAGCCCACACCCTTCCCATAATTCCACCTCAGTGTCCCTGCCCGTACCCTCCCCGTAATTCCCCCTCAGTGTCCCTGACCGCACACTCCTGTAATTCCCCCTCAGTGTCCCTGCACACACCCTCCCTGTAATTGCCCCTCAGTGTCCCTGACCTCAGCCTCCCTGTAAGCCCTCCACCTCATTGTCCCTACCCGCACCCTTCCTGTAATTCTCCCTCAGTGTTCCTGACCTCAGCCTATCTGTAACTCCCCCTTCTGTATCCCTGGGTGGAGGAGGTGGGGAGCGCCTGTTCCTTACTTTGCCAGGGGCGCTCAGACCCCTAAATACACCCCTGTCCTCAGGTACCCCCAACAGTTCATATTTTCCAGGTCTCCTCACAGGATTGCAAGTGAAATAATTTGCTCCACTTGTGGGTCTTTTAAAATGTGCCAGTGAGTAATGAATACACCTGTTCAACTGCTAGGTGATCTGGAAAACATGAACTGTTGGGGGTACTTGAGGACTGAGGTTGAGAACCACTGCTCTAGATAATGGAAAGGGAAAAAAAATCAACAGGTATCAAGATGTTCTTATTATTAAATGCTAGAGCCTAGAGGACATAAAATCCAGGATTGTAACAACTTTTTGGAAGTGAATGGATCGCAAAATAGCATATGGAAAGTAGCTTTCCAAAATTATGTGCCTGGTTATGGATGAAAGAATACTGTATAAATTTGATATTGGTGAGAAATACAAGGTATTACACCTTGTTGTAAGTGCCGGAAATTGCACTCATTTAAAACTGTTCCTAATACTAATCTTTTGTATGTTCCTCGTACATACAGTACATCAAAGACAGAAATAACATTAATCAGAACTCAGCCGATACTAACAATGGGACACCTTTTACAGTCTACATCAGTGGTTCTCAAACTGTGTGCATAGGCACCCTGGGGTGCCTCAGGGCACTTGCAAGGGTGCAAAGTATTGGTTGTCCAGGAACAATTCAAATTATTTATGGTCAATGTAATAGGAAAAAACAGTGCTAGTGGCTATCCATCACAAAATATGTGGACAAATAGAAGGAAATGTTGTCCCTCACAACACAACTAAACCTACAGATGATGCATAAGCACAATTTAATTAATTGAATATTTTTCTATAAATTTCTCAATAAGAATCTTCTGACCTAGTGGTGCCGTAAAAATATTCATACTCTAGGGCGCCGTGATTCAAAAAAGTTTGGAAACCAGTGGTCTATACACTTTTTGTAGATGAAGCACTGCAATATCCCAGGAGAAGTTCCTGATGTATAAATTTGGGAAATTGGGAGTTGAAAACCAGTAATTCCAATATTCTTCAATGTCATGAATAACAGAATTTACTATACAGAAATAAGAGTCAAGTAAGTAGTAATCTATGAGGAGAAAAAGGAAAGGTCTAAATAATAAATAAGAAGGTCCAAACATAGGGCAGTGCTCTTGAGGTGACTTTTGTCATATGAAGCGTCTGGAAAAATGAAATGGGGCTGTACACTTCTCAATGCTATAAAGGAGGATCAATAACACATAAAAAGTCTTGTATTTCTGTATTAAAAACTTACTCTCAGTGTACTATAAGTTTTTATACAAAGAATAGCTACATACTATTTAAGGGTGCTATAAATAAAGCTTATTTCTCATTCTAAAACATATTGTGGCATTATGGGTAATGTCATTATGAACTGTGATTATGTCTGCTGTTTGAGAACCCCTGACCATTGTCGTATTCCTGGAAGAAGCAGATAAGCACAACAGATTACTTTTGCAGGGTTCCGGTATGAATGGTCGACCATGTTATGGTCGACAGGCATTAAGTTAGCATGGTCGACATGGACAAATGGTCGACACATGAAAATGGGCGACACATGAAAGGTTGACACATGTAAAGGTCGACATGAGTTTTTTCTGCGTAAAGTGACGGGGAACCCCAATTAGTGCACCGCGTCCCCTCGCAGGGCTCGCTTCGCTCGCCCTGCTACCGCTGCTCTCGGCACAGGTTACTGTTCCCAATCGTAGTCAACGTGGATCGTAAAGTATGGAAAAGTTCCACAAAAGAAAATATGTGAAAAACGCATGTCGACCTTTTCACGTGTCGACCATTTTCATGTGTCGACCATGTCAATGTCGACCAATAGTGGTCGACCTAATGACTATCGACCATAACATGGTCGACTATCCAAACGGATACCCTTTTGTAGGGCTAGCTCGTTTTTCAGTGCTATTTTCATACATTTTTTACATGTGAAAATTGCAAAAACATACATACTGTACTGAAGGTGTGAACAAGCCTTCATACGACAAACACATCCATAAAAGATTGCATCAGCCAGAAAAGAAGTGCTGGGACTAACATCTTAGAACCGAGTACTATCAGGCAGAAGATAAGTTCTAATGTTTGCATGAATGAAAAAACAGACCACAACGAAGATGACCTATGATCATTTCTCCCTGCTGTTCCTCATACATCGTTTCTTTTACATAAAATATTTACCTAGGAGAGCAAATATGAGTTACAGTACTGATAAAGGACAATCTGAATATTTGCTTGTGTGCTGTAAAGGAATGTATATTTCCATTCACTTTTATTTCCCGATGCTCTTCTTACATAGCCTACGATATTCGCTATTTCAGTTTTACTGAAATAACCATTATGGCTATGACTATACATCAGTGATAAGTCCAGTATTCACATTTTTGTTACATAACAGATATATCAAAACTAATTTTTCTATTTTTATTTTTATTTATTTTAGCAAGGTTATGGCCGATCGCACTTTGGTTGTTTGGGAGTTTCCTGTCTCTTCAATCAGCCTGACAATTTATTTATCTGTTGCAGAGACGGAACTACCATTGGTGCAGCAGGTGCATTGCACTAGGGCCCCAGAGGACTAAGGGCTCACTGCTGCCCAGCAATTAATTATCCCCTGACCCCGCTGCCGACCATTTTGAGCAATGTCATATGAATGGCCAAGTGCAGAGAGCAGGGTGGGCCTCTATACCTGAGGGACCTGCTCCTTACCTTAGGGAGGCAGGGCTGACCTTGTATGCTCTGAACCGATAGAGGAGTCATGCCACCTATCAGTGCTGATGATCACAGCCAAATATTGCCTCTAATTAGCAGACAGCTGTACATTTCTGATTCACTGTTGTCTGTGAAATAAAGGTGGTGTAACTGGCACTGTCAGAGTCTGCCTAATCGAGTGCCAAACTGAGGAAAGTATAAGGGATGGGGGCCTCGTCACAGACGGAGCAGAGGCTACTATGTTCCAGCCTCTTCCTGCCTTCTGCGGTCACCCACTGCCGTGTGGCATATTTTGAAATTGGGTTGGGATGGAGGAGGAGGGTCCAAACTATATTTCTGCACATGGGCCCAACGCTCACGTTCCACCACTGATCGGTTGTCAGGACAGAATATAATAGCTTCCGATTAGGTAAAAATTGTAGTTTTGTTGTGATTTTCTGGTGAATTGCAAAACACTATATATAATAAAGGCTAAATCATGAAAATAAATCACCAGATCTAGACCTATGTGAAGATTACCATTACAATGCAAAATAGCTTTCACACCTTTGTGGTACCCCTGGTAAGCAATTATAAATTTGCACACTTTTCAAATGAATATTATCTTCTGGTCTCTATGCAAAATATGCAATAGAAAATAAACATCCACTTAAAAAAAAATATAATAATTATAATAATATTGTTGCTCCTACTGAAACAAATACTTTACTCCAGTGGTTCCCAAACTTTTCTGAATCACATTGCCCTAGTATATCAGAATTTTTTTCACACCACCCCTGAGATAAAAGTTTCTTACTGCGACATTCAGAAAAAAACACTAAACTAAGTAAATTGTGTTAATATGTCATTGACAGTTCAGTTATGTGGTGAGGGATATGATTCGCTTCTGTTTGTCCATATATTTCATGACCGGAAGCCATAATTACTGGTTTTGCCGAATACAAACAATTTGAATTGGTCCCGGACCACCAACCCAGGGCACCCATGCAAGGTCCCCGAGCAACCCCAGTTTGTGAACCGATGCCTTTCTCAATACTTACCTGTGCCCTATTCCCCTGATATGTATGTATATATATATATATATATATATATATATGCAGAGAAAGGGGTGGTGTCTAAGGAAGCTGAACCCAATGATATCTTCCAGAATTTGACCACAAATCACTTTAAAATAATTTTTTAATATATTTATATAAAAGTATTCAACAATCACAGTGAATAACAAATGGCTGACATAATCAAAATGCAGACATCAGATATAAACACCATAGATTGCGGATAACTGGTAAGTCCATTGTGGTTTTCATAATTATTGCATATCCGATGTTCTTATATCCGAACCAGAAACCCAACGCGTTTCGTCCAACTGGACTTCATCAGGGGCTCAATATCAAAAACAAGTCGGAAGAACATAAAGGAATAGATGACCAATAAATGATCGTATTAATCCCACATCAGTAAAACAGGCTTTGCAATAACAGATGTAATAAAGAATGAGCTGATTCCACAGCAAGGTTTGTATTGAATATGCCAACTCAGTAAGGCAAACAGTAATACAATAATGCTGAGTTCGGTATAAGCCACAATTTCGTTTTCGTGGATAATCCTCAGCAGGAAGAGTGGCTTCTCCTAGTCAGTGGAAACTATATATATATATATATATATATATAGAGAGAGAGAGAGAGAGAGAGAGACAGAAGTCTCACTTTGATATATAGAGTTGGTCACCACTTTGCAGCTATAACAGCTTCTACTCTTCTTGGAAGGCTCTCCATAAGATTTGGAGTGTTTCTATGGGAATTTGTGCCCAGTCACTCTGTAGAGCAGGGATGGGGAACCTTCAGCTCTCCAGCTGTTGTTGAACTACACATACCAGCATGCCTTGCTACAGTTTTGCTATTTGGCCATGCAAAAACTGTTGCAGGGCATGCTGGTATGGGTAGTTCAACAACAGCTGGAGGGCCGAAGGTTCCCCATCCCTGCTGTAGAGCATCTGTGAGGTCAGGCACTGATGCTGGACGAGAAGACCTGGCTCGCAATCTCTGGTCCAATTCATCACAACGGTGCTCGATGGGGCTGAGACCAGAGCTCTATGCAGACCAGTCAAGTTCTTCCACATCAAACTGTGCAAACCATGGGCCAAATGTAATGGAGTGCGATTTTGCACGAATGTGCGAGTCTAGTGCTAAACTCGCACGTTTTGCAAACTTAACCATCCAGATTTTTTCCAATACAACAGATCTCGGGCAAAGTAATGCAATGCGAGTATGTAACTCGCACACAAAACATTACCAAAAAAACTTGCCAATAAATAGACCAGCTTCTGGCTGGCGAGTTTGTCAGAAACATGCACAGATCAGTGAGATCTGTCCATGCTCCTCCCCTTCCCCGTACAAGCATAATCAGCCCCGGGCTCTTTGAGAGTATTACTAGGGTAATAAGAGGGGGAGGGGGGGAGAAGTAGGGGTCCCCCGTATTTTTGCAACCAGCACCGGGCTCTACTTACTAGGGAGGTAATGCCGCAGCTGGGGGACACTTTTATATAGGTCCCTGTAGCCGCAGAACCCCCCCCCCCCCCCCCCAACTAGTCACCCCTGGCCGGGTTCCCTGGGGGAGTGGGGATCCCTACAATAAAAAGGCCCTCCTCCAGGCACCCAAGGGTCAGGGATGAAGCCCGAGGTTGTCCCTGGCACCTGTGGGCGGTGGGTGCCAGGCTGATGGACATAAAATGTGTAAAATAAGAAAGAAAGATTGTCTTTTGCTGTGGAACTACAGGTCCCAGCAAGTCTCCCTCACATGCTTGTACTTGGAGAACCACGAGTGCCAGCATGCAGAGCATTAAAGGGCCCACTTGTACCTGTAGTTCCACAACAAAATAAATATTACAATAAACACACACACCGTGAAAGTACAATTTTATTAACACACACTTGTACACACCTACACATACTTACCTACATCCCACGCTGCCATTAACGTCCCCTTCTCCAGTAGAATTTATTAGGGTACCTGTAAAAAATAAAAAATGACTACAAACTTGCACTGCATTACATCCCGGCCCATGACTTTATAGTCCTTGCTTTGTGCATTGGGGCCTTCCCCAAACTGTTGCAACAAAGTGTCTTGGTTTGCGGAAGCATTAAGATTGCCCTTCACTGGAGATAAGGGGCCTAAACCAAACCCTGAGAAACAGCCCCATACCATTATGCCTCCTCCACCAAACTAATCATAATGCAGTCAGGTAGGTAATGTTCTCCTGGCACCTGCAAAACCCAGACTCGCCCATCTGACTGCCAGAGACGCGTGACTCATCAATCCACAGAACATGTTTCCACTGATACACAGTCCAGTGTCGATGTGTTTTATACCACTCCATCCAATGCTTGGCATTGGACTTGATGATATGAGGCTTGCATGCAGCTGCCCGGCCATGAAATTCCATTAAGCTCCCAGTTTGAAGAGTTTGGAACTCTACAGCTATGGAATCAGCAGAGCGTTGGTGACTTTTTCACACAATGCGCCTTAGCAGGCGTTGACCACGCTCTGTGATTTTACTTGTTCTAATAATATCACTTAAAGTTGACCGCGGAATATCCATCAGAGATGAAATTTCACAAACCGTCTTATTGCAAAGGTGGCATCCTATCACAGTACCACGCTTGAAGTCACTGAGCTCTTCAGAACAACCCATTTTATATCACAAATGTTTGCAAATGGAGACTGCTTGGCTAGGTGCTTGATTTTATATACCAGTGGCAATGGATCTGATTTAAACATCTGAATATAATAATTAACAAGTGTGGCCAAATACTTTTGTCCATATAGTGTGTGTGTGTGTGTGTGTGTGTGTGTGTGTGTGTGTGTGTGTGTGTGTGTGTGTGTGTGTGTGTGTGTGTATATCTACTGTGTATATATGTATATATATATATATATATATATAGAAAAGGAATATTCGGCACTCGTACCTGTAAAGAAATTCACCTCACCGGGTGCCCTCCAAGCTTAAGAAAGCTATACAGATAGATGTGATGGCGGCACTCTCGGATTTCTACAAAGCAGTAACGGAGACCACTCGGTTCTGCTTAGACTAACGTTTCGGTTTTAATCAACCGTCATCAGAGGATACAAAATACAATATAAAACAATCTTACCTTTATACTCTAAAGAACACCCTCGTGCACCGTCCCCGGCTTGCGCCGCCGGGCTTACTTCCGGGTACGTCATCACACAGAGACCACAGGGTCAACGTGACGACGTTTGCCCGCCCAGTGAACAAAACCATCACCATGGTAACAGTAAAACATAACAGGATCATTTGCGGAGCTGGAAATTAGGTTACAATCATAATTTAGATACTTTGTGAAATTCTACATACCGCAATGTTGAAAAGTCATGTAAACCTAACTCAACCATACCAAAATTACAGTTATGATGGTTATTGAAGAAATGCATATATATAATTTTACAGGAAACAAGTAAGTGACAGCGTCTCATTGAGGCCATTAGGAGCCACCGTGTTAAGCCGGTGTATCCAACGTGCCTCCTTCTGCAACAGTATCTTCTGTCTATCCCCCCCTCGTTTAGTTAAAGGGACCTGCTCCAACATCTTATACCGAAGGGTGGCAAGACTGTGCTGGTGTGCTCTAAAATGTTTAGCAACCGGTTGGTCCACTTGCTTACCCTCCAGTATCTGTTTTATAGCACTCCTGTGTTGACCCATGCGCACTTTAAATGGGCAGGACGTTTTGCCTATGTAATAGAGCCCACATGGGCATTTAATGCAATATACTATAAAATCACTTGTACAGGTGAGAACTTGTTTAATCTTGATTTTAACGCCGGTGTGCGGATGTGTGATGTAATCACCGGTCTCCAGATACTGACAAGTCACACAGCCAATGCATTTATAATTCCCTGGTTTTTTGGTCAGAAAAGTGGCCGCCTCTGCAGCAGCATATCGTGAGATGTCATTGTGTACAACAGCATCTCGTATGTTGCTGCCCCTCCTATAGCATGACATCAATTTGCTAGAACTAATGCTAGAGAGATCTGGGTCCCTCTGTATTATAGGCCATAATCTTTTGGCTGTTTTATTAATTATGTGACTCGATGTAGTATAATCAGTCACACAAACAAACACATCCTGAGCCTGTTTTTTAGGTGCTGTAACTGTGACGGGAATTTTAGGTTGAGACATGGCCTTTTGTCTGGCTGATCGTAACAATTCACTGTTATACCCCCTCTCCAAAAATCTGGAAGTCATAAGTTCCATTTGCCTATGCTCTTCTTCTGTACTGCTACAAATACGATGTACCCGTAGGTACTGTGAGTACGGGAGACCACTTTTCAAGGGTTTTGGATGATGGCTGGAGGCTAATAGTAGACTGTTAACATCAGTCGGTTTTTGGTAAATGGAGGTGATAAATAAGCCATTCTTTCTAACTATTTTCACATCCAGGAAATTAATGGTTTCTGCCTGTATATCAAAAGTAAATTTGATCGAATCATCCATCAAATTTACTTGGTGCATCATATCTATAAAGGTCTCACGTGTCCCTGTCCATAGCATGAATACGTCATCAATATAGCGAGTATACATCGCTATATTGGATTTATACTGGGGATTAGAAAAAAATAATGCCTGTTCCACACAGAACATAAAGGCATTAGCATATGCCGGTGCGGCACAAGACCCCATCGCACAGCCTTTTATTTGTTGAAAAAATTCATTATTAAATAAAAAGTAGTTCCTGTTAAGTATAAGATGCATTAGATCCATAAAAAATTGGATCACAGGACCTGTAAATTTGGGATTACCATCTATGAGGTTGCTTACTGCTTCCAGTCCACGGCTATGTGGAATGCTGGTGTACAGGCTAACAACGTCAGCCGTACATAACCAACAAGTTTCTGGGAGATTATTTACCTCACGTAATTTTTGTAAAAAAGTGGAGGTGTCTTTTAAGTAGGTTACCTCACTCTGTATTACAGGCTGCAAAAAATAATCAACATATTTAGATACATTAGTATACAAAGAGCCCCTAGCTGATATTATCGGCCGTCCCGGGGGACGGACTGGATCTTTATGTAACTTGGGGATTGTGTAAAAAACTGGCACACAGGGTGCCGGAACCATGAGTGCTGAGCGTGTGCTGTTGGAAATAACCCCCTCCTTCACAGCTTTATCTAATATCAAACTAAGCTCATTTGTATATTTACTCGTGGGATCAGATACCAATCTGACATAGACAGAGGTGTCATTTAACTGTCTATAAGCTTCATGCTTATAGTCGACGAGATCCTGTACCACTATGCCTCCCCCTTTATCTGCGGGGCGCACAGTGATATCAGGATATGTCGAAAGATGATGTAGAGCCTCCCGTTCAGCTGGTGTAATGTTAGAGGCATAATTTTTACTGTTAACATCACAGGTATCTATACAATCAGATAGAGTTTTAGTAAATACCTTAATGGCCGCATTGGTGGAGTATGGATCAAAGGTTGATTTTGGCCTCACGGGACAATCATCCAACTTTGATACATCAGGCTTAGAATTAAAGAATTCCTTGAGGCGTAATTGCCTGTTAAATCTACATAGATCCACCTTACTATCAAAAGTCTTGTGTGGATTAGTGGGCACAAAATTCAGTCCTTTAGATAGTATGCTGACTTCAGCATCAGTTAATGTCCGTGAAGACAGATTGTATACTACTTCTTGGACTTTGTTCCTCTTCCTCCCTTCCCTTTCGCATTGCCTGCCTCGTCTGGTTCTTGTTCGACCGGTCCTTCTCGTTGTGCCCTGGTTTTCACTCCTAAAGGGACTTGCTGCGTTCGTGGACGTCGCTGTGAAGAGGCAGCGTCAGATTCGCTGTTAGAGGTGCCACTGGAGGTTTCCCCTTCCAGCGGGAAGCGACGAGATCTTCTGTATGGCCGTTGTCGATACGGGTGGGTTTTAACTGATGGATTATTGGCCCACATGTAGACTTTATTTTCCACATAGTCCTTTGTGACAGTAGCCAGCTTCTTGGTCTTAAATTTAATAAGGTCATTTTTGTATTTCTCCACCTGTTGTGTTAACTTGGACATCCAATCACCATTACTGTCAGCATGCAAGATTGGCAGAGTGGTTGATTCCAATTCTCTGATCTTTATCCGGGTCTGTTCTAACTCCCTGGTGGCCTCTTCCACCACTTACAGACCCGGATAAAGATCAGAGAATTGGAATCAACCACTCTGCCAATCTTGCATGCTGACAGTAATGGTGATTGGATGTCCAAGTTAACACAACAGGTGGAGAAATACAAAAATGACCTTATTAAATTTAAGACCAAGAAGCTGGCTACTGTCACAAAGGACTATGTGGAAAATAAAGTCTACATGTGGGCCAATAATCCATCAGTTAAAACCCACCCGTATCGACAACGGCCATACAGAAGATCTCGTCGCTTCCCGCTGGAAGGGGAAACCTCCAGTGGCACCTCTAACAGCGAATCTGACGCTGCCTCTTCACAGCGACGTCCACGAACGCAGCAAGTCCCTTTAGGAGTGAAAACCAGGGCACAACGAGAAGGACCGGTCGAACAAGAACCAGACGAGGCAGGCAATGCGAAAGGGAAGGGAGGAAGAGGAACAAAGTCCAAGAAGTAGTATACAATCTGTCTTCACGGACATTAACTGATGCTGAAGTCAGCATACTATCTAAAGGACTGAATTTTGTGCCCACTAATCCACACAAGACTTTTGATAGTAAGGTGGATCTATGTAGATTTAACAGGCAATTACGCCTCAAGGAATTCTTTAATTCTAAGCCTGATGTATCAAAGTTGGATGATTGTCCCGTGAGGCCAAAATCAACCTTTGATCCATACTCCACCAATGCGGCCATTAAGGTATTTACTAAAACTCTATCTGATTGTATAGATACCTGTGATGTTAACAGTAAAAATTATGCCTCTAACATTACACCAGCTGAACGGGAGGCTCTACATCATCTTTCGACATATCCTGATATCACTGTGCGCCCCGCAGATAAAGGGGGAGGCATAGTGGTACAGGATCTCGTCGACTATAAGCATGAAGCTTATAGACAGTTAAATGACACCTCTGTCTATGTCAGATTGGTATCTGATCCCACGAGTAAATATACAAATGAGCTTAGTTTGATATTAGATAAAGCTGTGAAGGAGGGGGTTATTTCCAACAGCACACGCTCAGCACTCATGGTTCCGGCACCCTGTGTGCCAGTTTTTTACACAATCCCCAAGTTACATAAAGATCCAGTCCGTCCCCCGGGACGGCCGATAATATCAGCTAGGGGCTCTTTGTATACTAATGTATCTAAATATGTTGATTATTTTTTGCAGCCTGTAATACAGAGTGAGGTAACCTACTTAAAAGACACCTCCACTTTTTTACAAAAATTACGTGAGGTAAATAATCTCCCAGAAACTTGTTGGTTATGTACGGCTGACGTTGTTAGCCTGTACACCAGCATTCCACATAGCCGTGGACTGGAAGCAGTAAGCAACCTCATAGATGGTAATCCCAAATTTACAGGTCCTGTGATCCAATTTTTTATGGATCTAATGCATCTTATACTTAACAGGAACTACTTTTTATTTAATAATGAATTTTTTCAACAAATAAAAGGCTGTGCGATGGGGTCTTGTGCCGCACCGGCATATGCTAATGCCTTTATGTTCTGTGTGGAACAGGCATTATTTTTTTCTAATCCCCAGTATAAATCCAATATAGCGATGTATACTCGCTATATTGATGACGTATTCATGCTATGGACAGGGACACGTGAGACCTTTATAGATATGATGCACCAAGTAAATTTGATGGATGATTCGATCAAATTTACTTTTGATATACAGGCAGAAACCATTAATTTCCTGGATGTGAAAATAGTTAGAAAGAATGGCTTATTTATCACCTCCATTTACCAAAAACCGACTGATGTTAACAGTCTACTATTAGCCTCCAGCCATCATCCAAAACCCTTGAAAAGTGGTCTCCCGTACTCACAGTACCTACGGGTACATCGTATTTGTAGCAGTACAGAAGAAGAGCATAGGCAAATGGAACTTATGACTTCCAGATTTTTGGAGAGGGGGTATAACAGTGAATTGTTACGATCAGCCAGACAAAAGGCCATGTCTCAACCTAAAATTCCCGTCACAGTTACAGCACCTAAAAAACAGGCTCAGGATGTGTTTGTTTGTGTGACTGATTATACTACATCGAGTCACATAATTAATAAAACAGCCAAAAGATTATGGCCTATAATACAGAGGGACCCAGATCTCTCTAGCATTAGTTCTAGCAAATTGATGTCATGCTATAGGAGGGGCAGCAACATACGAGATGCTGTTGTACACAATGACATCTCACGATATGCTGCTGCAGAGGCGGCCACTTTTCTGACCAAAAAACCAGGGAATTATAAATGCATTGGCTGTGTGACTTGTCAGTATCTGGAGACCGGTGATTACATCACACATCCGCACACCGGCGTTAAAATCAAGATTAAACAAGTTCTCACCTGTACAAGTGATTTTATAGTATATTGCATTAAATGCCCATGTGGGCTCTATTACATAGGCAAAACGTCCTGCCCATTTAAAGTGCGCATGGGTCAACACAGGAGTGCTATAAAACAGATACTGGAGGGTAAGCAAGTGGACCAACCGGTTGCTAAACATTTTAGAGCACACCAGCACAGTCTTGCCACCCTTCGGTATAAGATGTTGGAGCAGGTCCCTTTAACTAAACGAGGGGGGGATAGACAGAAGATACTGTTGCAGAAGGAGGCACGTTGGATACACCGGCTTAACATGGTGGCTCCTAATGGCCTCAATGAGACGCTGTCACTTACTTGTTTCCTGTAAAATTATATATATGCATTTCTTCAATAACCATCATAACTGTAATTTTGGTATGGTTGAGTTAGGTTTACATGACTTTTCAACATTGCGGTATGTAGAATTTCACAAAGTATCTAAATTATGATTGTAACCTAATTTCCAGCTCCGCAAATGATCCTGTTATGTTTTACTGTTACCATGGTGATGGTTTTGTTCACTGGGCGGGCAAACGTCGTCACGTTGACCCTGTGGTCTCTGTGTGATGACGTACCCGGAAGTAAGTCCGGCGGCGCAAGCCGGGGACGGTGCACGAGGGTGTTCTTTAGAGTATAAAGGTAAGATTGTTTTATATTGTATTTTGTATCCTCTGATGACGGTTGATTAAAACCGAAACGTTAGTCTAAGCAGAACCGAGTGGTCTCCGTTACTGCTTTGTAGAAATCCGAGAGTGCCGCCATCACATCTATCTATCTATATATATATATATATATAGAAACAGAATGGGCGGCACTCCAAGGGGTCTATTCACGAAGCAGAGAAAAGCCCTGTTTTGCGGTAAACAGGGCTTTTCTCTGCTTACCGCAATTCACAGAGCTGGTTACCGTGGAGAAGTCTCTGACTTCTCCAGCGGTACCCCCGCTCTGTGCCTGAATCGCATCACCATACCTTTGTATGGTGAGTACGATTCATGAAGGTGCGGAAAGCTCTGCTTTCCGCTTCTCCATGGAGTTCAGGTTCGCCATCTGAGGACGGCGTAACCTGAACTGCGGTGCGGAGACATCAGGGAAGCTCAATGCTTCCCTGATCGCTGCTCGGCACCTCGTGCTGGCTCCGCCCCCCGACCTCCCAGCAACCACTGCGGCCTGCCGGGAGGTCACTGAGCTGCGCATGCGCAAAGGGATCGTCGCTGGACTCTGCGCATCGCAGGGAGGGACCGCCGGAGAAGACGTCACCGCGGGAGCCCCAGACACCGCAGCGCATCGACGGAAGGGTAAGTATACATGAATTGCTACTTATCACGGCTATACATCGCATCGAAGCGATGCGATGTATAGTGATAAGTAGCAATTCTGATTTCATTTTCTACATGAATAGACCCCCAAGTCTTGATTCAAGTAAGGTAAAGTGCAAAGACTTTTATTAGTCAACCACACATGATCTACGTTTCGGGGTCGCAGCCCCGAAACGTAGATCATGTGTGGTTGACTAATAAAAGTCTTTGCACTTTACCTTACTTGAATCAAGACTTGGAGTGCCGCCCATTCTGTTTCTATATATCCCTGGGCTGCTACCTGGAGGGAAGGCACCGTGAGCAAATTACTTTTATCCAAAGGGCATAAGAGTGCCGGGTCATTCTGGACTTTATATATATATATATATATATCTATCGCAGATCCCTATTACAGCTTGCTCGGAAGAGCCATGGATGCGTAGTGAGGTGGCTGTGATTTATCCAGTCAGTTATAAATTGTATATTTAGAATCGTCCGCCATTTGAAAAGTACAGGATAAAGATCCTCTGCAACAAAAGTTTTCAAATTAGATATAACAGAGGTGATGACATCTGTACCCGCTGTTATTTGGGAAGAAAAGAAGATGTTATGATTCTTGTGTTTCTTTCAAGAATATATAAGAAGTACTGTATTCCAGACAGACATACAAGGGGAAACTGATAAGTCCTCGATCTAACCCACTTCTTTTAACAGTGGCATTATTTTGTCACTGCTGACAGAAAGAGCATCCTTTTCTTATAGTAAAATGCCAATCTTCAGACAGCACACATACGATATCCCATCGAATGGGATGCCGTGGCCATATGACCGACACCTGCATCCCAATGCAGAGAATCCCGACAGACAGGGGTCGGGTAAGTATCTTTAAATGTGGAACTCTGGGCTGTCATGAAGTAACCTTCATATTTCACCGTGATGAAATGGTGTGCCAACTTTCAGCATGCAGATTGCAAGACTGAAGATGCAGCATCATTTGGGAGGCCTTCAACAGTGACCACACCCAAAATTGTTGATTAAGGGGGTCATTCTGAGTTGTTCGCTCGTTGCCGATTTTCGCTATACTGCGATTAGTCGCTTACTGCGCATGCGCAAGGTTCGCAGAGCGCATGCGCTTAGTTATTTTACACAAAAGTTAGGTATTTTACTCACGGCATAACAAAGCTTTTTCATCGCTGTGCTGATCGTAGTGTGATTGACAGGAAGTGGGTGTTTCTGGGCGGAAACTGGCCGTTTTATGGGAGTGTGTGGAAAAACGCTGGCGTTCGAGTTGCAAAACGCAGGAGTGGCTGGAGAAACGGGGGAGTGGTTGGGCAAACGCTGGGTGTGCTTGTGACGTCAAACCAGGAACGAAAAGGACTGAGCTGGTCGCAATGGCTGAGTAAGTCTGGAGCTACTCAGAAACTGCTAAGAAATGTCTATTCGCCATTCTGCTAATCTTTCGTTCGCACTTCTGCTAAGCTAAGATACACTCCCTGAGGGCGGCGGCTTAGCGTGTGCAATGCTGCTAAAAGCAGCTAGAGAGCGAATAACTCGGAATCACCCCCTATGTTCATGACTTTATTTTGACAGTTCGGCGAACCTTGCCTAAAACAATAGCTGAGACACTGAAGATATCCAAGGAACGTGTTGGGTTCATAATCCATGAGCTCTTGAATATGCAGAAGATGTCAGCCAAGCGGGTGTCCAAATATTTGAACGCCGATGAGAAATAAAAATGATGGACACTTCCAAGTGGGTTTTGCAGTATTTTGAGCTATCTGGTGATGATTTTTTTGCAACGACTTGACACTGTTGATAAATCACTTCGATCCAGAGACGGAACAGCAGTCCATGCAGTGGTGGCACTTGAGTTCTCCATGGAAATCCAGGACTCAAATGTCTGTAGGAAAGGTAATGGCAACTTTTTTTTGTGACTTGAAAGGCATTTTACTGACTGACTATCCCCCAAAGGGCCAAACAATAAATGCTGAATATTATTCTAACTTGCTGTGCAGATTAAAGCATGCATTGAAGGTGATAAGGTGAGGGAAACTGAGCAAAGGTGTTCTCTTTTTGCAGGACAATGCGCCTGATCACAAGGTTGGCAAGACAGAGGATGTTTTGAAGGATTTGGGGTTAGAGTGCACAGACCTTCCATCCTACTCACCAGATTATGCTCCATTAAACTACGTATTTCCTGTTCCCAAACCTTAGAAAAACGTTGAAAGTGAAACGTTTACCAATGATTCGGAGGTGATATCAGCAGCAGAGCAGTATTTGAGTAATTAAACTCTAAAAAATTTTTTGGAAAGGCTAAAGAACTCCAGAAACGCTGAGCAAAGTGTGTTGCACTTCGGGGTGTATACGTGGAATAGTCTGTAAGTTTCAGAGCTCTAGCTAATTTCTTCTTGGTGAGGCTGAAGACTTTTTAGTATCCCCTCGTATTTTTCAACTTTGGCGTCGAATGTATTGACTCACAGTGGAAGAGGGAATCAGTAGTTACTGTAATTTCATTTAGACAATTGTAGTCAGCACATGGCCATAATGAATGTCCTTTTTTTCTCAATGAAGGAAAAAAGCTGCAGTGAGAGAAAAAGCTTTCTGGATACAATCTCTTTCTAAATTTCCCCGAATGAGTTTGGACATGGCTGTGAGGCGTAATACCAGGAATTAATTTATGCCGCTTTCACATCGCAATGCCAGGTCGCACCCGGGAATTGTAAACGGGTCCTTCCCGGGTGCGACCTGGTATTGGACCCTTTCAGACTGGCTTCCCGACCTGGCAATATGCCGGTCGGGTTGTCATCGGGGGTGGGTATGGAGCCGGCATCAGGGAGATCTCCACCGGGGAGATCATCATTTTCACGCTGCCACTGCCTATGCTATGGACTGATCCCGAGTCGCATTGACCCGGCAACCCGTTCACACTGCACCTGACCCAGGAATAACCCTTCTTTATTCCCGGGTTGAATTAGGCGACCCGGGATTTTGGCAGTGACCCCTTTCACACCGCACAGCAACCCGTATCAACTCGGCAATATACCGGGTCCATACCGGGTTATTTGTGTCATTTGAAAGGGATATTACAGCGAGAGGGTGCAGGGGTAGAGTTTTGGCCTTCCATTTACAAGAAATTTAATTAAATATTGAATATCATGATCTGCTTGCTATCCAGGACACCATATACATGAATTGAGAAGACTTTATTTTTTCATAACACAAAGAATCACAAACCAGGACTTGACTGCAGCAACAGTAGACCTTACAGGAATGGATTCAAAGATTTTGGATGACATATAAAAGTGATGGATTCTTTATCAAGGACTCTTCTTGCAGGATAATTAATTCTACAGATCCAGGACCCTTCCGTCCATGGCTGTAATGTAAAGAGGCTTCTCAAGAATAACTAGCGTGTTCTATAAAGTTACCAGCATACTCTGACTGCAAGAACGCAAGTCAAAATTGAAATGTAATCTTTTAAATAAAAACTTATTTTAAAACTATCAACTCTACCAAGAATGCCTATCTGGAACCAACTAGACTTTGTCATTTCACAGTTTCGGAGAGCATTGAGTAACATGATAGCCAGAAATATCTCTAAAGGCCTGTACACACTGGGTGATACACAAGACGATATGAATGATAACGATCTTTTTTAAAAGATTTTTTGTTCATATTGTCTAGTGTTTAAGCTTGAAAGATGCGCGCGCGCACCCGCGGGTCGTTCTCGTTCAGGCATTATCTACTGAACATGCAGTTTAACTTTAACTATATCAACGAATTGCATGTTAGGGGAGTGCGGGGGATGGCGTCACTGAACAATATCGTTCATCAATATCGTTCAGTGTGTATGCACTGGCGATCGCCCCTAATTAGCAATCAGCGATATAGCTGATTGCTTACTAGGGGAAGTCTCCCAGTGTGTATGGGCTTAACTTTGCGTCTTTTGCCATTTTTTACTTTTTTTTATTGTGGAGACTAGACAACTTATACCATGTGCAATTATTGTAGCAATACAATACAATTAGCATAACTGATTTAAAAAACAGAGTGACAGAAAAAAAAATGTACAGTTAAGTATCTGTGGCTGTGTTTTGTGATGGAGGTGTTTTAAAAAACTACTGTATGTTATCACAAAGATACAGCTACATCACCTTATATTTGTTGTTATTATTATTATTATTATTATCCTTTATTTATATGGCGCCACAAGGGTTCCGCAGCGCCCAATTACAGAGTACATAAACAAATAATCAAGCAGGAAAACAGCAACTTACAGTTGATGACAATATAGGACAAGTACAGGGTAAATAAACATAGTTACATCAGCAGATGACACTGGAATAAGTATCAGGTGGCAGAAGACTGCTGGATTTGGTGCAGTTGAATATTATTAGAGTAAGAAAAGGATAAGCACATGAGGGAAGAGGGCCCTGATCGTGAGAGCTTACATTCTAACTGGGAGGGGTAGACAGACAGGGGTGAGACAGATGGGGTACATAGAGAGCATGGAACAGAGGTTTAGGATGAGATTTGGCTGGGTTTGGTGAAGAAGTGGGTCTTGAGAGCCCGTTTGAAGTTTTGTAGAGAGGTGGAGAGTCTGAAGGGGAGAGGTAGGGAATTCCAGAGAAGTGGTGCAGCACATGAAAAATCTTGGAGGTAGGAGTGGGAGGAAGTAATCCGTAGGCAGGAGAGTAGGCGTGCATTAGCAGAGCGAAGAGGACGTGTGCGAGTGTAAAGGGAGATAAGGTCAGAGATGTAGATGGGAGAGGAGTGGGTGAGGGCTTTGTAAGCAAGTGTGAGAAGCTTAAAATGGATTCTGAAAGGGAAGGGGAGCCAATGAAGGTCTAGTAAGAGAGGAGAGGTGGACGTAGTGCGTTTGGTGAGGAAGATGAGCCGGGCAGCAGCATTGAGGATAGATTGGAGTGGAGTGAGGTATTTGTCAGGAATGCCAGTCAGGAGGAGATTATAGTAGTCCAGTCTGGAGATGACCAGTGAGTGCATAAGAGTCTTAGTAGCATCCTGGGTGAGAAAGGGTCTGATCCTGGAAATATTTTTTAGATGAAAACGGCAGGTTTGTGAGAGGTGCTGAATGTGTGGTTTGAAGGAGAGGGAGGAGTCAAGGATTACTCCAAGACAGCGCACTTGGGGGCTAGAGGAGATAGTAGTGCCATCAATAGATAATGAGATTGTAGGAGGTAAGGTTATGCGGGAGGGAGGGAAGATTATCAGCTCGGTCTTAGACATGTTAAGTTTAAGAAAGCGCTGGAACATCCAGGAAGAGGTAGCAGAGAGACAGTTGGAGATACGAGTGAGGAGAGCAGGGGAGAGGTCTGGAGAGGAAAGATAGATTTGAATGTCATCAGCATAGAGATGATATTGGAAACCAAAAGAACTAATGAGCTTACCTAGTGAGGACATATAGAGAGAGAAGAGAAGAGGACCAAGGACAGAACCTTGGGGTACCCCTACAGTTAGTGGAAGTGAGGGGGAGGGGGAGTCATGAGAGGAGACAGAGAATGAACGGTCAGAAAGGTAGGAAGACAGCCAAGAGAGGGCAGTGTCACGCAGACCAATGGAGTGAAGGATTTGCAGTAGGATAGGATGGTCCACAGTGTCAAAAGCAGCAGAGAGATCAAGTAGAATAAGTAGAGAGTAGTGTCCCTTAGATTTAGCAACATGGAGGTCATTGCATACTTTTGTAAGGGCAGTTTCAGTGGAGTGGAGAGGACGGAAGCCAGACTGGAATGGGTCAAGCAGTGAGTGTGAGGAAAGAAAGGAAGTAAGGCGGTTGTAGACAATACGCTCAAGGAGTTTGGAGGCAAAAGGGAGGAGAGAGATGGGTCAGTAATTGGAGAGAGTGTTTGGCTCAAGGGTAGGTTTTTTAAGAATAGGAGAGATGAGTGCATGCTTGAAGGCAGAGGGGACAGTGCCTGATGAGAGGGAGAGATTGAAAAGGTGGGAAAGATGGGAACAAGCAGAAAGAGAGAGGTAGCAGAGGAGGCGAGAGGGGATAGGGTCAAGTGGGGAGGTGGTGAGGGGACAGGAACGAATGAGGGCCATGACTTCCTCTCCAGATGCATGGGAGAAAGATGTCAGAGTTGGTGCGAGGGATGGGGAGGGTTGGTAAGGGATGGGAGAAGGCTGGTTACTGATGGTCTGTTGTGATGTGATGTCCTGACGTATGGAGCCAGTTTTGGATGTGAAGTACGTGGCAAAGTCAAGAGCAGAGAGTGAGGAAGGGAGACGAGGTGGAGGTGGGCAAAGGAGTGAGTTGAGAGTGGCAAAGAGGCGCCGGGGGTTGGAAGACTGGGAGGAGATGAGGTTCTTGAAGTATGACTGTTTAGCAAGAGAAAGGGCAGCACTGAAGGATGAGAGCATAAGATAAAAAACTGCATCCGCAACATTCCCCTTAAAAATTGTACTGTAACTGAAACTGGCAGAAATGACTTTGCTTACTTAACAGCAATTTGTTTAAAGGGTAGCTGGCATGGAAGGAGGCAAAGGGGGCCGAGCAGAAGAGACCACTAATGACCACTCAAGGCTGAATATTCTACAGGGTGTTCTACTACTCAAGACAGCACCTGCACAGAATGGTATCACTTTAACGTAGCATTCCTCAACTCCACCAAACACCTTATGCTGGAAGTACCATTGATCTGAGCAATACCAATCTAATAACCAATTCCGCTTATTCCGCTTTAATTAAATATGCAGGAATAATGCCGCTCTTAAGAAAAGAGAACACGCAGTTCAGAGCGCACGTCCCTCTACATGTTTTCAGATGTGCTATAATCTACTGTGTGTGGTGTTGGACACTTATGCAGAGATCGTGTCATGTGGAATATTGCTGCTCCAGGCAACTCATAAAATAAAGTCTAGTCTTGCTTCTACTTTCTAGCCCACTGAGCTTCACCCTCTGCCTCAGCTCTTATGCAATAAGCGATGGGTCCCAGATGAACTTTGGTGAGACATAAAGTAAAGCAGAGGAGAAGTAAAGCAGAGGAGATCTGTGGCAGACATTGTAGAAAGCCATCAGCTGCTCAACTGTTGCTCATCGCTGCGAAACCTACTTGATTTCAATAAGTTACAGAACCTGTTTTGCTGTTTCCCAGTTTGTATAAGTGCCTCAAATATAGTTTCTTAAGTGAGAGAACCTAGACTGCACTGTGTGAAATATATTATCCCATGTTCATGAAATGCGCCAATATTTTTTAAAACATACCCCCTGGTTTTGCCTTCAAATAAATTGCTGCTATAAATTTGGTGGCAAAAAGTCACTTTTACAGAATCGTACCCAACTACATTGCCCCCAATGCAGTATGTCTTTACTCTGGAGAGCAGGTTTACCAGCCTCAAATTTTACAAACTGTACCAAAGAAAACGTAATATAGTTTTAGTCTTCGGTGATGTCATGTACTTCTATTTGCACTTAAGAGCCCAGATTTCTGACACAGTGCATTGCTTTGCATAGAAGATGGTGGTCTTTGCAGAGGAGCAGAGTTAAGGGCGGATTTATTAAGCCTGAAAAAGGGATAAAGAAGTGATAAAGCAGTGATAAACACAATGTGATAACGCACCAGCCAATCAGCTCCTGTCATTTTTCAAATTCGTAATGATTGGCTGGTGCGTTATCACCTTGCACTTACTGTATCACTGCTTTATCACTTCCTTATCCTTTCACCAGGTTTAATACATCTGCCCCCATGTTTTTTTGCATTTCTTTTGTGGGGGTGGGGGGGGGGGGGGGTTTACAGCAACCAATTTCCTGCCTAAATAAAGGCAAATAAATATACTACAAAACAATAGGAAGCAGCTATGCAAGGTAAACAAAAGAACTTGCTCGAAGCTGTTACATTTTTATTTATATTTAATAAAGAGAAAGTAAAAAATGAAGGGCCTGATTCTGAGTAGCCGATGTCTGGCACATTGGAGCAATGCTTTTCCACTGCGCATGCATCTAAGTTGCACCACGCATGAGTCCTGATTGTGCATGGAGTCACAGTGCTGATTCAGAAGCATGCTCTGCATCTAACTCAGAATCAGTCCCTAAATAGAAAAAAAACGTTGCAGTCAAGCCTGGGATTAAAAAATACATACACATAAAATTATTTACAAACACAAATGATCACAATGTACAAAATCAAACCATATTTGCCAACTTAAGACTGGCTCTGCAGCACACATAAGCCAGTAAGATTCATCAGCCAACCACTTCCACTGTCCGATGTCAAATTCAGTAATCAGTATAAGCAGTACTTTTGTGACTGTTGGTAAAAAGCACCAGATAGGCTAATGGCCATAAAAGCAGGCCTATCACAATCCCTCCTGCAAAATAGAGATCTCTGATTGGTAAGAAAACTTATGATACTTCCCCTGTAGAATGTACTCTGGCATTAGCAAATTAGGCAAAGGAAGAAAAGAGAGGAGGATGAGTTGTGTTATTTCTGGTGTTTTAGTAACATAAAAAAAAATCATAGCATGAACTCACCCCATGTTTCTAGCAACACACGGAGGTAACCCTACCTAACCCACCTACACCTATTTACAAGATAGGATGGAGTGAAAATGATGGGATGAAAAGTTTGTCCAGTTGTGCTAATGTTTGGAATGGTGGAACGTTGCTACACACACACACACACACACACACACACACACACACACTAATTTTGGTAGCTACGGTATATAAGATGTACTGTAAAGAAATAGTGAGTTTGTCACAGCCTATGTTGTGGTTAAGGGGAGAATTCTTATTGGTTTTCCCTAGAAAAAAAGACAGTACGGTACAGTTATTTTTGGGTATATCTCCAGGCAGGGTCGGATGCAAGGCCACGTGGCCCAGGGGCTGAAAATGTTTTATGTGCCTATAGTGAGAAGGGGAGGAGCTGTGACAAGTGATGTGTGGGTGTGGTCAGTGCTGCATGGGTGTGTCCACACCTACACTATCAGACCCACTGTCTCATAAAATACATGAAAAAAGAAAAATTGCAGTTTTGTGAGAAAACTAGAAATACAATTTTAATACTTCTGGTTTATGGCGACGGTGTGGCCAGCTAGGTGGCTTGTTATCATCATACTGTCATGATGATGGGCCTATTTTTATATGGAGGCCTTGTGCTGTAACTCCATGCGCCCCACTATTAATCTGGCATTGCCTCCAGGAACAAGCTGGGCAGCAGTTTGTTTATCACTGGAACATTGCTTAGTGTAGTGTCGTTATCAGTGCTAGCTTCCCTGACCAAGGGCTAAATTTACTAAGATGGGCGTTCTATTTAAGATGGGATGTTGCCCATAACAACCAATCAGATTCCAGGTATTATCTTCTAGGAGGGGCTAGATAAATGAGAAGTAGAATCTGATTGGTTGCTATGGGCAGCATCCCATCTTAAACAGATCTCCCATCTTAGTAAATTTAGACCCAAGTCATAGTTTGTCAACTTTGTAAAATTTAGAAACCCATTTAATAAAAATGTTACACTGACCACAGGCTGAAATGTTTTGTTTTATCCAGTAGCGGATCTTGCCACGGCAAGCAGGACTTTTGCCCGGGGCGCCGCCTTCCGGAGGGCGCAGGGCGCCATCCGGAGGGCGGAGGGCGCCATCCGGAGGGCGCTGCACCAGGGCAAGATCCGCTGCTGCTGTGTGCCCCCTGCTGCCCGCTGCCCCCTGCTGCCGCTGGCCGCTGCCCCCCCGCTGCAGCTGTGAAGGGAAACTAGATGCGTACGCGTACGCATCTAGTTTCCCTTCGTGGAGAGGTCCTTTACTGTGCGGTGCGCGATGACGTCATCGCGCACCGCACATCATTTCAGTCTGTACAGGGGGCGTAAATGACCACACCCCCTGTACGAAGCCACGCCCCCTATTGCCGCCCGGGGCGCACAGAGCGCCAGAACCAGCCCTGGTTTTATCAGTATGCTCCATTCCACCTAATAGATCAATTATCATAAAGTGTGCAGCTTCTATCAGAGACACTCCAAGCTGCGCTGTTGCCTTGTTTGTCATCACGTAACCCTTAACCACTTGCCTGGCATGGTCGCATCAGATGCGACCACACCAAGCTGGGTTTTCTCTGACATGGTCGCATCTGATGCAACCAGTCGGAAACGCCCACTAGGCTGCTATTGAAAGATAATCTTCCAGTAGTCGGCCATATCCCCTGCATCCATGGTCCCGCACCCTGCTAGCTCCAGTGATCGGACTCGTTTGTGCCCCCTCTCCCCCCCCCCCCAAGCCGCCTCAGCAGTGCAGCTCTCACCTAGCCGCGGAATTGCATCACTTCAAAGAGAAGCCGCGGCTTCGTCCCCCGTGTGTCCCGATCACTGTGCTCAGCAGTGATCGGGAAGCCCTCAGCCCCTTCCCCACCTCCACCCGGCGCCTATGGTTTGTGTTTGGATGTGTCCCAATCACTGTGCTCAGCACTGATCGGTCAGCCCGTAGCACGTCCCCAGACCCCCGCACCCACCTCCGGTGGCTCGGCGTGTCCTCCTCCTGCTGGCTTCAGCAGGAGGACGGGAGGGTGTGTGTCTCTGCCTCCGCAATACCTCCTATTACCTCTGTACCCCCACAAGTACAGAACAAATCTCCCCTGGCTACGCAGATCCCCCAGCAGTCATGTAGCAATCTCTGTCCGCCGACATCACTGGCAGAATTTGCGCCCCAGAATGCCGTGCCGTGCAGGGTCACACAGTGCTGGGAAACTTAGTTCTCCTCCAAGCACTATCTGACTGATCTCTGCGTAAGCAGAGATCGGCTGCACCCCCCAACCCCCCCCCCCCCCCCCCCCACACACACACAAATGCTCTACTGCACTCTGAATGTGGGGAAGGGGGAGATGTATGCCCATGGGGGTGGAGAGGGTGGGGGAGATCAATCACCAATGGGGGAGGGATAGAATAAAGTTTAATTATGCTAGAGGGGGGTTAAACTGATAATAAATAAATAAATAAAACCACTGGCCACAGGGTAGGGCAAGGGGGGTACAAAAAAGGGGACTTTTAACAGTGTGGATTATTTTTTTACTGCTAAGGGGGTGGAGGGTACTATTATTAGGATTTAAGACCATTTGGGCGTCTACTGTCAATGGGGGGGTGAGAAATAATTTTATAATGGGGACCTATGGACACGGGGGATGGGGAGCAGAGCAAAACAATTTTAAAATAAAATATTTTACTATATTATTAAAAATACTTTTTAAACTTTATTGAGTCATAAAAAAACGGCACTTTCTGAGAGTTTTTTGGAGGTAAAAATCATCAGTTAAGTAGTTAAACAGAGTAACAGTATGGTCTGCCATGTTCCATTGCGTTCTGATCATATTGCTTTGCGGTAATTTTAAGAATCTGTATAATTTGGTCCGATGTGTGTGCGTCTAATTGCTAACAATTCTGAACAGGTTGCAGTAAACCAATGCACTTGGTCTAATCCAGATGTGACAAAGGCAGCTCCCTGTGCAATACATACAGTTCACTTTCACTATATACAATAGGGCAATTCTTCGTGACGCACGGGACAGCTACACAAATTCAAACAACATACTTCTCCAAAATACTAAGATTTTATTGGGTCTAAAGTTATACAATAAGGCATTGCTACTAAGCAATTAAGTTTTCACATAAGAACAATTTCTTAACAGACCAGTTTAAAAGGAAAAAAAAATTAAAAGCGTGTGATGGACGGGACTTTATATTCACTCTCTGGAGAATCACCCAACAGACAAATACTGAATAAACAATATCTTTGCTTTATAGAGTCACAACTGGCTGCCTGAACCTTCCCAGGTAGCCGATGCTGCAACAGCCAAGCTGCAAAGTGTGTGCCATGAACATGATACTGTAAGTTCTTAGGGTTGCTGTTTATTCTTTGCAGTGTTTAACATGTAAAACTGTTGTTTAAATACATAACCTTAAAATGATACATTTACGCCAGGTTTGTGCAAAGTTGACTTGCAGTTGGGAGCTAGATGTGACACTAGTTTGCAGTGCAAACTAGTGTCACATCTAGCTCCCAACTGCAAGTCAAGTCCAAAATATGCTCTGACAGCCAAGTGCTGGAATGTGCAGGTCCACAACAGCTGTCAGTGTGACAGGTTGTCAATCCCAAACTCTGAATGCCTAGGCATGTCACCTGTCACCCCAGTACATCCTATATAGTGACACAGCCTGTGAGAAGGTAACAAGGTGATGGCTCTGACTGACCTTGGAATATAGTTGGTCTCGTCTCCCAAGCGGAGCTGAAAGTCCTTCCAGGCCGGGCTTGAATGCTCCTCCTCTGGCTCCTCACTCTCAGAGACTCGGGGGGATCTCTGTGCCCCCATGGCGGAAGGGTCGCCTTTTCCTGCTGGCAGCTGAACACCCCGAGCTCCTCGGAAACCCATGACAAAATCCTCAAAGGTGATGGAGCCGTCCCGGTCCGTGTCCAGGCGCCGGAAAATCTTCTCCACCTCGGACGGGCTGACCCGGAGCTCCGCGCACAGGGTGGAGAAGTCCCCGCGTCCCAGACGCCCGGAGCGCTTGGCGTCAAAGGACAGAAAGAGGGCGCGGAGCCGGGACAGGTCCTCCGTCTCTTCCATGCACTCCGGGGAGCAAGGACGGCAGCAGAGACCCGGGAATGGTCAGCCCTCAGCAGCAGTCAGGGATACAGCTAGCGGAGCAGGATCCGACTTTGGTAAATCAGGAGAAGTATGTTATTCTGAGCAGTACAAGTAATGAGAGCAGCAGGAACCCCGGGGGCAGCAGCGCCCAGCCAAGAGTGCAGGGAGAGCTGCGGACGTGGCCGCCTGTACTCAGAAAGTGACAGAAAGAAAGTTACTGCATGAAGGAAGCGCAGTACAGTGAAGTGTCTCCAGCTGGTGACTGCACAGGGACTGGAGCCTGCCCTCTCCTCTCTGTGGTGCCTGGCTAGGTGCCCTGTAATATTCCCCCTCGCCCGGTGCCTCAGGTGCGCGATGCCCACTGCGGGTCCCTCTCCTCACATGTACCGCATATCATTGTGCTGCTGTTCGCACCGTGCGTACCCGGGCAGGGCGATCTCTTAGAATAGACAGCGGCCGCCCTCCCGAGCAGGTAGCGGCTGCTGGGCTGTGTGTGGAAGGAAGAAACGGGTCACTGCTGGCACTTGTGTTATGTTACACTGTGGGCGGGGGAGCGAGTGGACGGGCAGCTACGAGGTATGGAGTGGAGGTAGGAGAAGGTGGCTCTTTGCGTAATAACTTATATGCTGCCGTAGTGCTAGAGCCTCCGCCTTCCCCAAAGACAAAACACACTGTACATCAGCGGGAAGGGTCACATTGGTGCGGGAAGAGTCTGATTCCAAAGTTTGTCCTGTACCTGTTGCGCAATAATTATATTCCTGTTTTCCTCTACAGTTATTAGGCTGTAATATCAATGGGGACACAGCAGTATGCTCTATGTGTTACAATAGTATTATTTATTAACCACTCATTGACCAGGGAAGAGGTTAACCCTGTAATAACCAGGTCCGTTTTAACTGTGTGTTGAACAGAGAATAAAGATGTCATTTTTTTTTTTTATATTTATTCAGGATCTTTGGTAGCACAAAAGTTTTTAACTTAGTAGCATTATGGCAAGCTGAGTGTGTGCAGAGGGGGCACCGCACATAGCGCTGCAGGGTAGGGGGGCGCAGTTGGCGCCAATTGTCAAAAATCTGTTTTAATTGCTTTCACTTGCAGTTTCCCTCCTTTATGAAGCCCAGCATCTCCTGACCGCCCCTGTCTCCTACCCTGAACCCTTCTGTCGCTATTACCTATACAACATTCATGAATTCAACTTGAGATTTATTTGTTATTAAGTCACAATGGGCCTAATTCCGAGTTGATCGCAGCACCAATTTTGTTAGCAGTTGGGCAAAACCATGTGCACTGCAGGGAGGACAGATATAACATGTGCAGAGAGAGTTAGATTTGGGTGTGGTGTATTCAAACTGAAATCTAAATTGCAGTGTAAAAATAAAGCAGCCAGTATTTACCCTGCACAGAAACAATATAACCTACCCAAATGTAACTCTCTCTGCACATGTTATATCTGCCTCCCCTGCAGTGCACATGGTTTTGCCCAACTGCTAACAAACTTGCTGCTGCGATCAACTCAGAATTACCCCCAATATTCTTTATTACATTTCAAGTTGCTGATATGCCCTGGATTCTAAACCATTGCCTGTGGCCTTGCAGTCAATCTATTCATTAAGCTGTCTGCCCTCAGTGGCGCACGCAGGGGGGGGGGGGGGGGTTCTCTAACGTCCTAGTGGATGCTGGGGACTCCGTAAGGACCATGGGGAATAGACGGGCTCCGCAGGAGACAGGGCACTTCAAGAAAGAATTAGGATACTGGTGTGCACTGGCTCCTCCCTCTATGTCCCTCCTCCAGACCTCAGTTTGAATCTGTGCCCGGACGAGCTGGGTGCACCTTAGTGAGCTCTCCTGAGCTTGCTAATAAGAAAGTATTTTGTTAGGATTTTTTATTTTCAGAGAGATCTGCTGGCAACAGACTCTCTGCTACGTGGGACTGAGGGGAGAGAAGCAGCCCTACTCACTAGAAGATAGGTCCTGCTTCTTAGGCTACTGGACACCATTAGCTCCAGAGGGATCGTACACAGGAACTCACCCTTGGTCGTCCGATCCCGGAGCCGCGCCGCCGTCCCCCTCGCAGAGCCAGAAGACAGAAGCCGGCGTGAGAAGCAAGAAGACTTCGAAATCGGCGGCAGAAGACTCCAGTCTTCAGCTGAGGTAGCGTACAGCACTGCAGCTGTGCGCCATTGCTCCCACACTAAACCCACACACTCCGGTCACTGTAGGGTGCAGGGCGCAGGGGGGGGCGCCCTGGGCAGCAATCGGGTACCTTATGGCAAAAGCAGCATATATACAGTTGGGCACTGTATATATGCATGAGCCCCCGCCATTATTTTATACACAAAATGCGGGACAGAAGCCCACCGCTGAGGGGGCGGGGCTTCTTACTCAGCAGCGCCATTTTCTCTCCACAGCTCCGCTGAGAGGAAGCTCCCCAGGCTCTTCCCTGCAGAAACACGGTAGAAAGAGGGTGAAAAGAGAGGGGGGGCACATAAATTTGGCGCAAAAACTGATATACAGCAGCTACTGAGTTAACACTAAGTTACTGTGTGATTCCTGTGTCATATTGCGCTGGGGTGTGTGCTGGCATACTCTCTCTCTGTCTCTCCAAAAGGCCTTGTGGGGGAACTGTCTTCAAATAGAGCATCCCCTGTGTGTGTGGTGTGTCGGTACGCTTGTGTCGGCATGTTTGACGAGGAAGGCTATGTGGAAACAGAGCAGGTACAAATGAATGTGGGGTCGCCGCCGACGGCGCCGACACCCGATTGGATGGATATGTGGAAGGTTTTAAATGATAATGTAAATTCCTTGCATAAAAGGTTGGATAAAGCTGAAGCCTTGGGACAGTCAGGGTCTCAACCCATGCCTGATCCTACAGCGCAGAGGCCGTCAGGGTCTCAGAAGCGCCCACTATCCCAAATTGTTGACACAGATATCGACACGGATTCTGACTCCAGTGTCGATGGCGATGATGCAAAGTTACAGCCTAAAATGGCTAAAGCCATCCGCTACATGATTATAGCAATGAAAGATGTGTTACACATCACAGAGGAAACCCCAGTCCCTGACAAGAGGGTTTATATGTATGGGGAGAAAAGGCAAGAGGTGACCTTTCCCCCTTCACATGAATTAAATGAGTTATGTGAAAAGGCTTGGGAAAATCCAGATAGGAAAATGCAGATTTCCAAACGGATGCTTATGGCGTATCCTTTCCCGCCAACGGACAGGTTACGCTGGGAATCCTCCCCTAGGGTGGACAAAGCTTTAACACGCTTATCTAAGAGGGTAGCCCTGCCGTCACAGGATACGGCCACCCTAAAAGATGCTGCAGATAAAAAGCAGGAGGGTATCCTGAAATCCATTTATGCACATTCAGGTACCCTGCTAAGGCCGGCAATTGCGTCGGCCTGGATGTGTAGTGCTGTAGCAGCATGGACAGATACCTTATCTGAGGAACTTGATACCTTGGACAAGGATACTATAAAACTGACCCTGGGGCATATAAAAGACGCTGTCCTATATTTCTCTAACGTCCTAAGTGGATGCTGGGGACTCCGTAAGGACCATGGGGATTAGCGGCTCTGCAGGAGACTGGGCACAACTATAAAGAAAGCTTTTAGACTACTGGTGTGCACTGGCTCCTCCCACTAAGACCCTCCTCCAGACTTCAGTTAGATTCTTGTGCCCGGCTGAGCTGGATGCACACTAGGAGCTCTCCTGAGCACCTAGAAAGAAAGTATATTTAGGTTTTTTTATTTTACAGTGAGATCTGCTGGCAACAGACTCACTGCAGCGAGGGACTAAGGGGAGAAGAAGCGAACCTACCTAACAGGTGGTAGTTTGGGCTTCTTAGGCTACTGGACACCATTAGCTCCAGAGGGATCGACCGCAGGACCCGACCTTGGTGTTCGTTCCCGGAGCCGCGCCGCCGTCCCCCTTACAGAACGAAGAGGTCCGGAAAATCGGCGGCAGAAGACTTCGGTCTTCACCAAGGTAGCGCACAGCACTGCAGCTGTGCGCCATTGCTCCTCATGTACACCTCACACTCCGGTCACTCCCCTGATAAAAAGCTGGTAATTTCTAAGAGGTTACTAATGGCGTACCCTTTCCCGCCAGAGGATAGGTCACGCTGGGAAACATCCCCTAGGGTGGATAAAGCGCTCACACGCTTGTCAAAGAAGGTGGCACTACCGTCTCCGGATACGGCCGCCCTGAAGGAATCTGCTGATAGAAAGCAGGAGGCTATCCTGAAATCTATATATACACACACAGGTGTTATACTGAGACCGGCTATTGCTTCAGCCTGGATGTGCAGTGCTGCTGCTGCGTGGTCAGATTCCCTGTCAGAAAATATAGATACCCTAGACAGGGACACTATATTGCTAAACGTAGAGCATATAAAAGACGCACTTTTATACATGAGGGATGCACAGAGGGATATTTGCCGGCTGGCATCCAAAATTAGTGCAATGTCCATTTCTGCCAGGAGAGGGTTATGAACTCGGCAGTGGACAGGAGATGCAGATTCCAAACGACACATGGAAGTTCTGCCTTATAAGGGTGAGGAGTTGTTCGGGGATGGTCTCTCGGACCTCGTTTCCACAGCAACAGCTGGGAAGTCTACATTTTTACCCCATGTTCCCTCACAACCAAAGAAAGCACCGTATTATCAGGTACAGTCCTTTCGGCCCAATAGGGGCAAGCGGGTTAAAGGCGCGTCCTTTCTGCCCAGAGGCAGAGGTAGGGGAAAGAAGCTGCAGCATACAGCCAGTTCCCAGGAGCAAAAGTCCTCCCCCGCTTCCTCTAAGTCCACAGCATGACGTTGGGGCGTCACAGGCGGAGCCAGGTACGGTGGGGGCCCGTCTCAAAAACTTCAGCAATCAGTGGGCTCGCTCACGGGTGGATCCCTGGATCCTTCAAGTAGTATCTCAGGGGTACAAGCTGGAATTCGAGACGTCTCCCCCCCGCCGTTTCCTCAAATCTGCCTTGCCAACCACTCCCTCAGGCAGGGAGGCAGTGTTACAGGCAATTCACAAGCTGTATTCACAACAAGTGATAGTGAAGGTGCCCCTACTTCAACAAGGAAGGGGTTACTATTCCACAATGTTTGTGGTACCGAAACCGGACGGTTCGGTGAGACCCATTTTAAATTTGAAATCCTTGAACACATATATAAAAAAAAAAATTCAAGTTCAAGATGGAATCGCTCAGGGCGGTTATTGCAAGCCTGGACGAGGGGGATTACATGGTATCACTGGACATCAAGGATGCTTACCTACATGTCCCCATTTACCATCCTCACCAGGAGTACCTCAGATTTGTGGTACAAGATTGTCATTACCAATTCCAGACGTTGCCGTTCGGTCTATCCACGGCTCCGAGGGTCTTTACCAAGGTAATGGCCGAAATGATGATACTCCTTCGAAAGAAGGGAGTTTTAATTATCCCGTACTTGGACGATCTCCTGATAAAGGCGAGGTCCAGAGAGCAGTTGTTGGTAGGGGTAGCACTATCTCGGGAAGTGCTACAACAGCACGGCTGGATTCTAAACATTCCAAAGTCACAGCTGGTCCCTACGACACGTCTGCTGTTCCTAGGGATGGTTCTGGACACAGAACAGAGAAAAGTTTTTCTCCCGGAGGAGAAGGCCAAGGAGCTGTCATCTCTAGTCAGAGGCCTCCTAAAGCCAAAACAGGTGTCGGTGCATCACTGCACGCGGATCCTGGGAAAAATGGTAGCTTCCTACGAAGCGATTCCATTCGGCAGGTTTCATGCAAGAACCTTTCAGTGGGACCTGTTGGACAAGTTGTCCGGATCGCATCTTCAGATGCATCGTCTGATAACCCTGTCTCCGAGGACAAGGGTGTCTCTGCTGTGGTGGCTGCAGAGTGCTCATCTTCAAGAGGGCCGCAGATTCGGCATACAGGACTGGGTCCTGGTGACCACGGATGCCAGCCTTTGAGGCTGGGGAGCAGTCACACAGGGAAGAAACTTCCAAGGACTATGGTCAAGTCAGGAGACTTCCCTGCACATAAATATTCTGGAACTGAGGGCCATTTACAATGCCCTAAGTCAGGCAAAACCCCTGCTTCAAAACCAGCCGGTACTGATCCAGTCAGACAACATCACGGCGGTCGCCTATGTAAATCGACAGGGCGGCACGAGAAGCAGGACGGCAATGGCAGAAGCCACAAGGATTCTCCGATGGGCGGAAAATCACGTGTTAGCACTGTCAGCAGTGTTCATTCCGGGAGTGGACAACTGGGAAGCAGACTTCCTCAGCAGGCACGACCTCCACCCGGGAGAGTGGGGACTTCATCCAGAAGTCTTCCAACTGATTGTAAACCGTTGGGAAAGGCCACAGGTGGACATGATGGCGTCCCGCCTAAACAAAAAGCTAGAAAAATATTGCGCCAGGTCGAGAGACCCGCAGGCGATAGCTGTGTACGCTCTAGTAACACCGTGGGTGTACCGATCGGTTTATGTGTTCCCTCCTCTTCCTCTCATACCAAAGGTACTGAGGATAATAAGGAAAAGAGGAGTAAGAACTATACTCATTGTTCCGGACTGGCCAAGAAGAGCTTGGTACCCGGAACTTCAAGAAATAATGTCAGAGGACCCATGGCCTCTACCGCTCAGACAAGACCTGCTGCAGCAGGGGCCCTGTCTGTTCCAAGACTTACCGCGGCTGCGTTTGACGGCATGGCGGTTGAACACCGGATCCTGAAGGAAAAGGGCATTCCGGAGGAAGTCATTCCTACGCTGATTAAAGCTAGGAAAGAAGTAACCGCAAACCATTATCAACTGGGAAGCAGACTTCCTCAGCAGGCACGACCTTCACCCGGGAGAGTGGGGACTTCATCACGAAGTCTTCATTCAGATTACAAATCGATGGGAACTGCCACAGGTAGACATGATGGCGTCCCGTCTCAACAAAAAGCTACAACGGTATTGCGCCAGGTCAAGAGACCCTCAGGCGATAGCTGTGGACGCCCTGGTAACACCGTGGGTGTTCCAATCGGTCTATGTGTTTCCTCCTCTTCCTCTCATACCCAAGGTGCTGAGAAACGTAAGAAGAAAAGGAGTGAGAACAATACTCATTGTTCCAGATTGGCCACGAAGGCCTTGGTACCCGGAACTGCAAGAAATGCTCACAGAGGACCCATGGCCTCTGCCTCTCAGACTGGACCTGTTGCAACAGGGGCCCTGCCTGTTCCAAGACTTACCGCGGCTGCGTTTGACGGCATGGCGGTTGAACGCCGGATCCTAGCGGAAAAAGGCATTCCGGAGGAGGTTATTCCTACGCTGATAAAGGTTAGTAAGGACGTGACAGCAAAGCATTATCACCGCATATGGCGAAAATATGTTGCTTGGTGTGAGGCCAGGAAGGCCCCTACAGAGGAATTCCAACTGGGCAGATTTCTGCACTTTCTACAGTCTGGAGTGACTATGGGCTTGAAGTTGGGATCCATAAAGGTCCAGATTTCGGCCCTATCCATTTTCTTTCAAAAGGAACTGGCGTCTCTTCCTGAAGTTCAGACGTTTGTTAAGGGAGTGCTGCATATTCAGCCCCCTTTTGTGCCACCAGTGGCACCTTGGGATCTCAACTTGGTGTTGGGTTTCCTGAAATCCCACTGGTTTGAACCACTTAAGACCATGGAGCTAAAGTATCTCACGTGAAAGGTGGTCATGCTATTGGCCTTAGCTTCGGCTAGGCGTGTGTCAGAATTGGCGGCTTTGTCATGCAAAAGCCCTTATCTGGTTTTTCATATGGACAGGGCAGAATGGCGGACTCGTTCCTAATTTCTGCCAAAGGTGGTGTCGTCTTTTCATTTGAACCAACCTATTGTAGTGCCTGCGGCTACTCGTGACTTGGAGGATTTCAGGTTACTAGATGTAGTCAGGGCTTTGAAGATTTATGTAGCCAGAACGGCTGGAGTCAGGAAAACTGACTCGCTGTTTATCCTATATGCCCCCAACAAGTTGGGGGCTCCTGCTTCAAAGCAAACCGTTGCCCGCTGGATCTGTAACATGATTCAGCAGGCTCATTCTGCGGCTGGATTGCCGCATCCAAAATCAGTGAAAGCCCATTCCACAAGGAAGGTGGGCTCTTCTTGGGCGGCTGCCCGAGGGGTCTCGGCTTTACAGCTTTGCCGAGCTGCTACTTGGTCGGGTTCAAACACCTTTGCAAAATTCTACAAGTTTGATACCCTGGCTGAGGAGGACCTTGAGTTTGCCCATTCGGTGCTGCAGAGTCATCCGCACTCTCCCGCCCGTTTGGGAGCTTTGGTATAATCCCCATGGTCCTTACGGAGTCCCCAGCATCCACTAGGACGTTAGAGAAAATAAGATTTTACTCACCGGTAAATCTATTACTCATAGTCCGTAGTGGATGCTGGGCGCCCGTCCCTAGTGCGGACTTTCTGCAATACGTGTACATAGTTATTGCTTAATAATGGGTTATGTTATGTTGGCATCCATTGTTGATGCCCTGTTGTTGTTCATACTGTTGACTGGATAAGTGTATCACAAGTTATACGGTGTGATTGGTGTGGCTGGTATGAGTCTTACCCGGGATTCCAAAATCCTTTCCTTATAATGTCTGCTCATCCGGGCACAGTTTCCTTAACTGAGGTCTGGAGGAGGGGCATAGAGGGAGGAGCCAGTGCACACCAGATAGTACTAAATCTTTCTTTAGAAGTGCCCAGTCTCCTGCGGAGCCCGCTATTCCCCATGGTCCTTACGGAGTCCCCAGCATCCACTACGGACTATGAGAAATAGATTTACCGGTGAGTAAAATCTTATTTTTCCAAGTACCTGGAAACCCCCCCTGAGCCGAACATTTAATTTTAGAGACGGAGACAGCTGTGTCTCCGTCTCAATAAAAGCCGCGTTCGCAATCGCGATCGCGGTGCTCCAGTATCAGAGAGCTCCGTACTTCTCTGCACAGAGAAAGTCTGGAGGGAGCTGCTGGCTGCGCATGCTCGACCACAGCAGCTCCCTCCATCCTCGTAGTGCCGCCCGCCTGCTGTTTAAGCCCCAGCCCGGTATGTATAAAATGTAAGGTTGAAGTTTGTGTGTGTATGTTTGTTTATGTATGTATGTTTGTGTGCGCGCTTGTGTATGTGTTTGCTTGTGAGTATGTGAGTGTGTGTGTGTGTGTGTGTGTGTGTGTGTGTGTGTGTTTGTGTGTATGTATGCATGTATGTATGTATGTATGAAGGTGTGTGTGCTGTGTGAAAAGAAAAGAAAAATAAATAAATATGTGTTATACATACATGCATATGTCCTGCAGACCTGCACAGCCACATAAATAAGTAAAATGCTGGGTGCCCTCCAGAGCCGGCCCTAACCAATATGATGCCCTAGGCAAGATTTTGGCTGGTGCCCCCTAGCACCACCGCTATTTCCGCCTCTGATTCTGCAACCCTTTCCCAGCACTATCACCCCCCACCCATAGCAGTCCTTTTTTTTCCCTACCTCCTGTAATTTAAATAAGAACAGTGTGCACATTCGTCGCACAGCCCAAAAAGGTATGTGTTTTTGCTGGCAAGGGGCATCCCACACAATAGTACCTCCAATTCAAATTATGCCTCACATTAGTGCAACTTTATTCACAATTTATCATGCGATAGTGTCCCTTATTCACATTACATCACACAGTAGCTTATATACATTACTCCTCACAGTAGTGCCCCTCATTCACATAACATCATACTGAATTGCTTCTTATTCACATTACACCACACCATATTGCTCCTAATTCTCATTACACCACACCATATTGCTCCTTATTCACATTACACCACACCATATTGCTCTTTATTCACATCAGACCACACAGTAGTGCCCTTTCTATATGTTACGCCACACAGTAGAGCACCTTATACGGATGGTATTCATGTGACCGCCGGTCTGCTGACCGACAGTCACATGACCTCCTCCACCATCCCGCCGGCTCAGTATCCCGATGGTCGGCATGCCGACCAACAGGGACTATTTCCACTCGTGGGTGTCCACGACACCCATAGAGTGGGAATAGAACCCGTGGCGACCGCAGGTCGCCACCAAGCCTGCAGCGTGGCGAGCGCAGCGAGCCCGCAAGGGGCTTGCTGCACTCGCCCCTCCCCGCCGGGATCCCGGCGTCTAAATGCTGCCGGGATCCCGGCGTCGGTAAGCTGACCGGCGGTCAGGAGACCGCCGGTCAGCCATACTACACCCCCTTATACACATAATGCCACACACTGGTAATGCATTTATAGTTATACACATAATACCACACAGTAATGCCCCTTACACATATGACACACATTATTAATGTACTTATAACAATGCACCTTACACATTATGCCAACCCTTATTAATGCCCTTATACACATAATTTCCCTTACACATATGCTGCACATTGTTAATGCCCTTATGCACATAATAACACACATAATGTCTCTTACATATATACCGCACATTATTTGTGCCCTTATACACATAATGACACACATAGTGCCCCTTACACTTATGTTACACATTATTAATGCCCTTATACACATAATGACACGTATAGTTCCTGGCTTGAGTCAACTGGCAGCTCTGCTAAAGTCGGGTGCCTATTCTTTATGAAAATGCATCTTATTTGCATTGTTATGTAGCTACAATGCACAAGTAGCTTTTGCTGATTAAAATGATATGCGTCATGCCTATATACCGTGTGCGACTGTAGCTGTATCTGCATACAAAATGCTACACACAGAATATAGGCATACCGCATATCATTTTAATCAGCAGAAGCTGCTTGTGCTCCTAGGCATACCAGATGCCCTAGGCAATTGCCTAGATTGCCTATGTCTATGGCCGGCTCTGGTGCCCTCAACGTTTCAATGCCGATTATTAGAGATTAAATTGCCACTTTAATAAACAGCATTGAAAAAAGGAGAGTATAGGCCCTTTGAAGGACACGTTGGGAGTCTTAAGCAAAAATGATAATGACATAGCGGACATACTAAATGAGTTTTTTTCAACAGTATTCACTAGAGAGGACCCAATTCAGGGACTGACACACAATCTCAATAAGGACAATATCACACTGATAGGTACTTATTTAAGCGAGGAAGTAGTCTGTCACCGATTAAAACATTTAAAGATTAATAAATCACCAGGGCCCGATGGTATTCATCCAAGGGTTCTAATGGAGCTTCACTCTGAACTGGCAAAACCGCTATCTCTGATCTTTGAGGATTCAGTTATATCAGGTATGGTTCCCAAAGACTGGCGTATAGCGGAAGTAGTGCCTATATTCAAAAAGGGAAGTAAAGCTGAACCAGGTAATTATAGACCAGTTAGTCTTACATCTATAGTGGGGAAAGTATTGGAAGGTATTCTAAGAGATAGTATTCAGAAGTTCCTTGAAACCAATAAGGTCATTAAAAGGAATCAACATGGGTTTATGAAGGACAGATCCTGTCAAACCAACTTACTTGGCTTTTATGAAACAGTAAGCGCAAACCTAGATCAGGGTAAAGACGTGGATGTAATCTTTTTAGACTTTGCCAAAGCGTTTGATACTGTACCACACATGAGACTTATATACAAGCTACAAGAATCAGGGCTAGGAAGCACAATATGCACTTGGGTCAAAAACTGGTTAGATAATAGGAAGCAGCGCGTTGTGGTTAATGGATATTTTTCAACTTGGACTGAAGTGCTAAGTGGTGTGCCGCAAGGCTCAGTATTAGGACCGCTATTGTTCAATATTTTCATTAACGACCTAACAGAAGGTCTAGAGAGCATGGTGTCAATTTTTGCAGATGATACCAAATTGTGTAAGGCTATAAATACAGAGGAGGATGCCGAGTCTCTTCAGAACGACTTAGTTAAATTAGAAGCAGGGGCAGCCAAATGGAGAATGCGCTTCAACACAGACAAGTGTAAGGTAATGCACTGTGGTAACAAGAACAAAAATTACACCTACCTACTAAATGGGGTAAAACTAGGGGATTCTGTACTGGAAAAGGACTTAGGTGTCCTCATAGATAGCAAGCTAAGCAGTAGTACCCAAAGTAGGACTGCAGCAAAGAAGGCTAATAAGATATTAGCATGCATAAAACGGGGTATTGATGCTAGGAACGAGAGTATTATACTCCCATTATATAAATCACTAGTGAGGCCACACCTTGAATACTGTGTACAGTTCTGGGCACCGTACTACAAAAAGGATATACTGGAGCTTGAAAAGGTACAAAGGAGGGCGACCAAACTAATTAAGGGCATGGAGACGATGGAATACAAGGAAAGGCTTGAAAGACTAGGCATGTTTACATTGGAAAAGCGGAGACTAAGAGGGGATATGATCAACATCTACAAATATATAAGGGGACAATACACAGAGCTTGCGCGGGACCTGTTTTTGGTTAGATCAACACAGAGGACACTCGCTCAGGTTAGAGGAGAGGAGATTCCGCACAATACGGCGTAAAGGCTTTTTCACGGTAAGGACAATACGTGTTTGGAATTCCCTGCCCGAGGGAGTTGTAATGGCGGAATCTGTCAACACCTTTAAGAATGGGTTAGATAAATTCCTATTGGATAAGGATATCCAGGGGTATGGTGCATAGTCATGCATTATAGTTACTATTTAGTCAAATCATCATGCAGAGGACACCACAAATAGGTTGAACTCGATGGACAATTGTCTTTTTTCAACCTCAGATACTATGTTACTATGTTACTATGTTGATTATATAGCTGGAGCCGCTGTGAGAATTTTTTCTTTGGCGTTACGCACCATTAGTTATTTATATATATATATACTGATCCAGACGAAAACGGCACTCAGAGAACTTGAAGAAGTGAAGAAATTTATTTGAGGTCATTAACGTTTCGGGGTCGCAAACCCCGTCCTCAGAATGAACACAGCAGAATCTATTCTGCTGTGTTCATTCTGAGGACGGGGTTTGCGACCCCGAAACGTTAATGACCTCAAATAAATTTCTTCACTTCTTCAAGTTCTCTGAGTGCCGTTTTCGTCTGGATCAGTATCTAATTGCTCTAACTGGCACCGAAGCAAGCTGATTATGGGATTTGAGTGCCGGCCGTTACTGGAATTATACATATATATATATATATATATATATATATACATATTTTTTTCCTTTTTTTTTTTTCTTTCTTTCTTTTATAATACATACTGTATATATTATACATGCACACCCAGACGAAAAAACCCCTGGATAAATCCTGCGTTTGCCCCTGGCCCTTGCATAGAATGGTAGAGAATTCTAAGCTAGAGAATTCTTAGCATTTGAAGTTTACCTTTTACTTTTTGAAAAAATTATCAGCATTGCGGCTGAGCAGATCTATGTAGTGTGTGGCTGCAAGAGATTGGATGTGTGGCTGCACACTACATAGATCTGCTCAATTGCAATGCTGATTATGTTTTTCTGCAAAGTACTAGTAGCTTCATATAGTTTTCGTAGTTTTTCTGCAGGATCAAATAGCTCAATGAGTAGGGATTTTCGATTAGAATTCAACAGGTTATGGGTTTGAATCCCGGGTATGGCAGTATATTGAAATGTATTTTTTAATAAAGGGGTATTGTAACTGAATAACAAAAAGCTCTCAAGTTAAGTGCATGAATGTGGTATAAAGAGGATTTGTGTCCAAATCCATTTTCTTGGAGTGGTCTATAAATTTCGCCCAATCTTACAGAGCCGTAACTAGGTGTGTGCCAGAGGGGCATTGCACACAGCGCAACTGCACTGTGGGCGCCCCATCTGGCAGCATCACCCGCACGGCCGCTGCCCGCCGCCCACTCTTAATTGCCTCCCGCCGGCCGCCGCTGCAGTGCTTTCCTGCACGCAGGCAGAAACCCCCCCTGAGACGGACACACTTCTGCCTCAGTGGCGGATTTACGGCAAAGCAATTAACGCCTATGCAGAAGTCGGCGGGGCCTAGGACCCATTGCGGCTCTGCAGGAAGGCACAACCTTGGACACACTGGCTCTCCACGTGGTTGCTCTCCAGCGTCCTGCGGGCCTCCCCACTGTGTGTGCGCCGCAGCGCCGGTGACGAGATAACGGTGAGGAGCATCATCCAGCTATCTCCAGGCTCTCAACTTATGGGAAAGGATGTGCTGCCAGCCTACCTCCCAGGACTCTCTCGGCCCGGGTAAGACTCCGGAGATCTGGGTGTCCGCAGTGCGCCTGTAGCACATTTACTGTATGTTGAATGGTTAATGGGTGTGTGTGTGTAATGATTAATGCAGCATGTGGGGGTAATTATTAATGCAGCATATGGGGGGGTAATGATTAATGTGGCAAATGGGGGGGGTAATGATTAATGTGGCAAATAGGGGGGGTGTAATGATTAATGCAGTGTGTGTGTAATGAAAGTACAGCATATAGGAGGAATGTAGTGTAGTGTATAAAAGGGGGTGTAACGACTTGGTGCATCATATAGGGGGGATGTAGTGCAGCATATTGGGGGAGGGGGATGTAGTGCAGAGTATGGGGGGGTGTAACGACTTAGTGCAGCATATACAGTAGGGGGATGTAGTGCAGCATATTGTAGTGATGTGGTGTAGCGATGTAGTGCGGCATGTAGGAGGGCGTAGTGATGTAATATAGTGATGTAGTGCAGTGTATTAGGGGCGTGTACTGATAAAGTGCAGCATATTGGGGGGGTGCAGTGTAGTGGTCTAGTGCAGTGTATAGGAAGGCGTACTGTAGTGATGTAATGTAGCGATGTACTGCGGTGGTGTAGTGCAGCAAAGTATTGTAGCCTATGGGGGGTGTAGTGCATTGATGTTGTGTAGTGGGGAACGCGCTGCTGTGGAGGGGGCATGCCAGTGAGACACTGCAAGCACACAATGAGGATTGTTTGAGAAAGGGGGGTTCCCCTTGGTGTCTTGCTTAGGGCCCCATGAAGTCTAAATCTGCCTCTGCTCTGCCTCTGTCTCCTTTAGTGATTCCCGCAGCGATGATCGGCGCTGCCAGCAGCACCTATAGATAGAGAGTGCTGCTCAACAAAGCTCTCCTGTGCTACGGCTGAGAGGAACTTCGGGCACCCAGCGTCAGTGGAAGCGGTAGAACCGGCAGTGGCGGCAGGCACTAAACAGCAATGCACAAAGGATTTTTCTCTATTGGGCGCCGGGCGGCCTTTACACTCTTCTCACCGGGGCTGACCTACACTCTGCTGTGCTCCCAGTTCCAGCGCCGCTGCCTCCTTTTTCAGTGTTCCCAGCTTAACAGGACTTCAAGGGGCAGGCTCCCGCTCAATGAAGGCAGCAAAGATGGACAGACCCTTGCGGCGCTGACTTCAGGTTACCTGCCCCCTCCTGTTCTATATATCGTGTATATTATATATATATATATATATATATATATATAATATACAAAATACTGTCATATATCTATGTGTATATATCTATCTTATACTGTGTGCCTCCCTATATATATACTATAGGGAGGCACACAGTATAAGATAGACATATACACATAGATATATGACAGTATGTTTGTGTGTGTATATATATATATATATATATATAAAGAAGGTAGTTACTGCTTTATTAAAGGCACTCCGGCGCACAGGTAGCATAATCAGCATGAATCCATATCAGTATTAGCAACGGCACTCAGAGTTGGCATGAGGCAAAGAAGATTTGTATTAGACAAGCGTTTTCAGGGCATGCGCCATGTAATCAAGACCACACAATTATTATTTATGTTGTTTTAATGACAGTTCGCATGCCCTGAAAACGCTTGTCTAGTACAAATCTTCTTTGTCTCATGTCAATTCCGAGTGCCGTTACTGATATGGATTCATAAATATATAATCTGGAAACCCCCCTTTACAAATTCTGCGTTTGCCCCTGCTGTGTGTGGTGTGCGCTCAGCTCTTCTGCTGCTGAGCGCACCCACAACCTGCACCTTCTCCCCTGGCCCAATCAGATGCTTTGCCTCCCTCCTACCTGCAAGGGAGAGACGTGATGACGTCTTTCCCAACTGTCTCCCACAGCGCCCCGTGCCACGAGTTGCTGCGGCGTTCGGGCGGGCAGTCAGGGAGCATTCAGTCCAGCTGAGCTCACACTGACCACTGCAGCAGCACCCCAGCCTGCAGCTTCCCGTCCCTCACTAGGCTTCGCCGCTGGTCTTCCCCTGTGTCTGCAGCATTTAGGCTGGAGGGATGTCAGTATAAAATCAATATCTCTCTCTCCATCCCTCTCTGTGTAAAAGGTGACTCTACCTTCTGTAATGTGTAAAAGGTGACTCTACCTGCTGTACTGTGTCTAAGGGAGCTCTGCCTGTCGTAATGTGTAAAATGGGGCTCTACCTGCCGTAATGTGTGTAAGTGGTGCTACTGTTCGGTGTTATTTGAATAATGGAGACTACTGTGCAGCATAGTATGAATTGGCATAATTTTGTAGCCACGCCCCTTCCCATGAAGCCACGCCCCTATGGGGGGGCACCGTTGCTGTTTCTTGCACACAGCGCTAAAATGTCTAGTTACGGCACTGCAATCTTATGTTAGCTTGGCACCTCTTGCCGCTAAAGCTAATAATAGTGCAAATTTCCCTAATAAAAGGACACTCTCCAAATTTGTGTCCAAGGCAGCTAAGAAGGTTAGAACAGGTTCTGTTTTCCAAGTACTATAATACTGGATTAATAGCTCTGGGTAGGAAAAAAAACTATTCTGAGTAAGTTATGGTAAAATATTTCTACAGTTAGCCTTGGTAATAACAAGACAAGAGCTGTATCATAAGAGCAGATAGCTAATATTAGGCCAGAAAGTCCAATGCTAGATGAAGGAGACAAGCGGCTCTAGGTGTATTAGCAGTTCTATGCCATATATTACATCCTCTAATCACGGCAGAATATGTGGTGCTTGCATGGCCTCAGTGATAAGGACTTTTGTAGAAGCAATCTTGTGTCTCTTAGGGGCCCATTTATCAAAAAGTATTTGCAGCTATGTCCCCGAATACCCCTGTTTTCAGGGGCAAAACATAAATACTAGGTATCCCCCGTATGATACCTGCTACGGTCCCTCCATTTCCGCCCGCAGACTGCCCTCCATTGCCGCCCGCAGCCTGCCCAATGTATCAATATCGATATTGACCCCCGCAGCTACCGCAATCACCTGATTGCAGTAGCCCATTGTAGCCTATGGGCTACATATCGCGGGATGTAGTTCCGGCAGGGTTCCACAGGAACCCTCCACCGGAAACGGCCCTTGTGCGCGGCTGTCACTATGACTGCCCATGCCAAGAGGCCCGGACACCCTGCTTGGCACATCGCAGGGATGGACTCCTTTCGGAGCCCTTGTCCCTGCATGTGCAGGGTGATACATGGAGACGATAAGATCGCATATTGCAATGCGATCCTGGGCTTTAAGATGCCGCCCATATTGCATGCAATATGCAATCCTTGATAAATGGGCCCCTTAGTAGCCCAACAAAGGCCTTACATTTTGTAATAACTTTGTTTAAGTCCCTTAAATGAATATACTGAACGATCAGTACAATTTTAACCACATCATCTATGACTTCCCCCAAAATATTATGTTCTGGGAGAGAGACAGAATGCATTTTAGCATATTTATGGATAAGTCAAACTTGGCCAGGGTTGAAAAAATTAGACATTGGTGACTGTCTATTATGCAGTGGACTCCTTTCTGACAAAGGTGAGAATAACATAGTATGGAGCCACAGCTTTCATTAAATGCATACAGGATACTGAAACAGGCGATATCTTTAGTAGAAAACGCCAAAGATGCCTATGTTTGGGGTGGACTGAGAACAACTAGAAAAGCCTCCTGTAGGACAATTTGAGGCAAATCCAATTTCTAGACAAAAAAAGGAGTATCTGCAAGCCCTTTCATCCTGAACCTTCTCTTGGTCTGTGTGTATACACTGCCTTCATGTTTAGCACTAGTCTGAATGACGCATTTGACCTCTATGGAAAATGAATTATCAAGCCTTTGGAGGCCAGGCCTGCCAAATCTCTTTTCCTGTGCCAAGCTATAAACCACTCCTTGAGTATAAATTGGAAAGGAAAGTGAACTCTGCCTGTTTGAAATTATTTTATGAAGACACCTGTCTGATCATAGCCTGTGGGCCTTGTAGTGAGCCTTGATCTCACCTATGAAATCTGGAACAAAGACATCTGCATCTACCAAACTGTCAAGAGCCTTGGGGCTAAACCCATTAGTCCAGCTATGGCCAGCCAGCAAGCTGTGTACCAATAAAGAAGATGGCTGTACTAATGGTCTTGAGCAGGACATATTTGGAAACTACTGGAGACTCTATTGAGCAGACTGATTCACCTTTTTCAGCTTTATACAGAACAAAAAGTAAAGGATCAGTAGAATCAGTTATTTTAAAACTGAACTTGCCTTAAAATTGATTCATGGGGTTCCTCTAAGACTTTTCACCCTCATAACTAAATTTACATTTATAAAAAATAAAATAAAATACAATTCCTAAGCCCCCACAGTTATGCCCCTATCACCATATTATGCCCCACACAGTAATGCCCTGACAACATATTATGCCCCCACATTAATGCCCTTGTCATCATAATATGCAGTACCTGCTCGTTGTCAGGGGTTCTGCTCGTTGTCATGGGTTCTGCTCATTGTCAGGGGATTCCCCCCCCTCCTCTCCCTGCCACAGCAGACTGTTCCGCTGCTTCAAGTAAAAAAACTATTGAAAATGTCCCTCCTAAAATAGCTTCCGCCTCAGAGGAAAGTTATTAAAGATACTAGAGCCTCCTCTAGTATCTTAATAACTGTCTCCTCTGAGGCGGTGGCCATCTTGAGAGGGATATTTTCAATAGACTCTGGGGGCGGACAGGGACAGACTGCGGCGGTGGGCAGGCAATGGCATGAGCAGCCCGGGCAATCCCCTCGAGCCCGGGACAGCTGTGCCCGCAGCTCCACCCGGATGGCAGGCCTGTATGAGAGCTCTGTATGACTCTTTTAAACCCATTTGTCGTCTTTGACTATGGTTGCACCTCACCCCTGACATAGAAATGTGAGATATATAATTTGGTTGGTCTTACCTGCTAGTGCCACCCTCACCATTTGTGTATCACCATACTTTCTTCTTTGAGGACACTAAGTACCTAGGGAGTGATGTATCAAAGCTTGGAGAGAGCTAAAGTAGAGTGAGATAAAGTACTAATTAATCAGCTCCTGTGAGAAGTTGAATGGCTGGTGCTTTATCTCTCTCCAAGCTTTGTTAGATCTCCCCAACAGTCTTCATTTCTGACTTACGGTCCACTAAAGAAAGACATGGTGGAAATGCATACTCAGTAGTGTTAATAAATAGTACAGCATTATGTTGGGACCACTTCTGTCTTAAATCCTAATGGTGCCAGCTTCAGGCAGAGGGACTGTGCTAGCTACAGTCAGGACAATTGTCTTCTGCGGACACTGGTGCTTTGTGTCCTTCAGGCAATTCCAGGATACATTTTGCCTAATAGGCATCCCTAAATAGTCTCTGGAGAGAGAGAGATGTTTTTTGGCAGTGATCTGGCAGTTAGAAAAAATATATTCCACTTACCTGTTTTAATGATAATACTGCAAGGTAATACAGATGTATACTAATGCATTGGTAGCTGTGATCCCGTATACATTAGATGTGTTTAAAATATGATAATGCTGTAGCCGCCCAGAATTGCATAGAGATGCCCACAGACTGGCGCTATGTTTTTTGCATATGGGATCTCAGTTGTAGGCTGAGACATGCCCCAAAATTGGTCGCAATTAGCCTGTGTTTTTGCACCCCAGTTGCCTGCCCATAATGGTCCTGGACTGTCAATCAATTTGTGATTAAACTCTCACTGCGTGTGACTTTACTAAGGTACCTCGGCACATGCGCAGTCGGCCAATAATCACTCAACTGTTTAAATATCGGTATTGCATACATCTAGTACAAACATATAGTACAAACAGGTAGAAAGATTCTGTCATAGAAACAGACCTAGCGTCATCCCAGATAGGGACAGCCATCGATGGTTGTCATGTGGCAAAGCTTTATTTTTCTCTGTGGTGCTATAGGTACAAATTGTAGCCCCACCTCCGGGTAACCCGCTAAGCCCAGCCCCCAAAGGTGATTGGTCTGCAGTCTGCTGTGCCCCCCAGTTTGTATGGCCATCAATGGATGCAAACAATCAGTGAGTCATCTTCAATTATTTCATACCATCAATGTTAATCGACAATGACGCCATTGTTTTGACCATTGAAGGTTAACTCACCAATGGCCATATAATCTCCCAAGTTTTCAACAGAGGAAAAATCTGCCTGAGTGGTGGGCTTCAGAGGTCACATGACCATTAGCTCAGAGAGCAGATGCTTGGCCCCCACCCTAATGTTTATGGACAAGCACTAATCTAAAGCTAGGTACACACTATGCAATAATTTGGGTTGAACCGACAAACTGGGCAATTTTTCTGTCACTGGAAGGGCCCGATATCTGTGCTACACATTGAGCTACTTTTTATATATATATATATATATATATATATATATATGTGTAAAAATTAGAGATGTGCACTTGAAATTTTTCGGGTTTTGTGTTTTGGTTTTGGGTTCGGTTCCGCGGCCGTGTTTTGGGTTCGACCGCGTTTTGGCAAAACCTCACCGAATTTTTTTTGTCGGATTCGGGTGTGTTTTGGATTCGGGTGTTTTTTTCAAAAAACACTAAAAAACAGCTTAAATCATAGAATTTGGTGGTCATTTTGACCCCAAAGTATTATTAACCTCAAAAACCATAATTTCCACTCATTTTCAGTCTATTCTGAATACCTCACACCTCACAATATTATTTTTAGTCCTAAAATTTGCACCGAGGTCGCTGGATGACTAAGCTAAGCGACCCTAGTGGCCGACACAAACACCTGGCCCATCTAGGAGTGGCACTGCAGTGTCACGCAGGATGGCCCTTCCAAAATACACTCCCCAAACAGCACATGACGCAAAGAAAAAAAGAGGCGCAATGAGGTAGCTGTGTGAGTAAGATAAGCGACCCTAGTGGCCGACACAAACACCTGGCCCATCTAGGAGTGGCACTGCAGTGTCACGCAGGATGGCCCTTCCAAAAAACACTCCCCAAACAGCACATGACGCAAAGAAAAAAAGAGGCGCAATGAGGTAGCTGAGTAAGATAAGCGACCCTAGTGGCCGACACAAACACCTGGCCCATCTAGGAGTGGCACTGCAGTGTCACGCAGGATGGCCCTTCCAAAAAACACTCCCCAAACAGCACATGACGCAAAGAAAAAAAGAGGCGCAATGAGGTAGCTGTGTGAGTAAGATAAGCGACCCTAGTGGCCGACACAAACACCTGGCCCATCTAGGAGTGGCACTGCAGTGTCACGCAGGATGGCCCTTCCAAAAAACACTCCCCAAACAGCACATGACGCAAAGAAAAAAAGAGGCGCAATGAGGTAGCTGTGTGAGTAAGATAAGCGACCCTAGTGGCCGACACAAACACCTGGCCCATCTAGGAGTGGCACTGCAGTGTCACGCAGGATGGCCCTTCCAAAAAACACTCCCCAAACAGCACATGACACAAAGAAAAAAAGAGGCGCAATGAGGTAGCTGTGTGAGTAAGATAAGCGACCCTAGTGGCCGACACAAACACCTGGCCCATCTAGGAGTGGTACTGCAGTGTCACGCAGGATGGCCCTTCCAAAAAACACTCCCCAAACAGCACATGACGCAAAGAAGAAAAAAAGAAAAAAGAGGTGCAAGATGGAATTGTCCTTGGGCCCTCCCACCCACCCTTATGTTGTATAAACAGGACATGCACACTTTAACCAACCCATCATTTCAGTGACAGGGTCTGCCACACGACTGTGACTGAAATGACGGGTTGGTTTGGACCCCCACCAAAAAAGAAGCAATTAATCTCTCCTTGCACAAACTGGCTCTACAGAGGCAAGATGTCCACCTCATCATCATCCTCCGATATATCACCGTGTACATCCCCCTCCTCACAGATTATCAATTCGTCCCCACTGGAATCCACCATCTCAGCTCCCTGTGTACTTTGTGGAGGTAATTGCTGCTGGTCAATGTCTCCACGGAGGAATTGATTATAATTCATTTTAATGAACATCATCTTCTCCACATTTTCTGGAAGTAACCTCGTACGCCGATTGCTGACAAGGTGAGCGGCGGCACTAAACACTCTTTCGGAGTACACACTTGTGGGAGGGCAACTTAGGTAGAATAAAGCCAGTTTGTGCAAGGGCCTCCAAATTGCCTCTTTTTCCTGCCAGTATAAGTACGGACTGTGTGACGTGCCTACTTGGATGCGGTCACTCATATAATCCTCCGCCATTCTTTCAATGGGGAGAGAATCATATGCAGTGACAGTAGACGACATGTCCGTAATCGTTGTCAGGTCCTTCAGTCCGGACCAGATGTCAGCATCAGCAGTCGCTCCAGACTGCCCTGCATCACCGTCAGCGGGTGGGCTCGGAATTCTGAGCCTTTTCCTCGCACCCCCAGTTGCGGGAGAATGTGAAGGAGGAGATGTTGACAGGTCGCGGTCCGCTTGACTTGACAATTTTCTCACCAGCAGGTCTTTGAACCCCAGCAGACTTGTGTCTGCCGGAAAGAGAGATCCAAGGTAGGTTTTAAATCTAGGATCGAGCACGGTGGCCAAAATGTAGTGCTCTGATTTCAACAGATTGACCACCCGTGAATCCTTGTTAAGCGAATTAAGGGCTCCATCCACAAGTCCCACATGCCTAGCGGAATCGCTCCGTGTTAGCTCCTCCTTCAATGTCTCCAGCTTCTTCTGCAAAAGCCTGATGAGGGGAATGACCTGACTCAGGCTGGCAGTGTCTGAACTGACTTCACGTGTGGCAAGTTCAAAGGGCAGCAGAACCTTGCACAACGTTGAAATCATTCTCCACTGCGCTTGAGACAGGTGCATTCCACCTCCTATATCGTGCTGAATTGTATAGGCTTGAATGGCCTTTTGCTGCTCCTCCAACCTCTGAAGCATATATAGGGTTGAATTCCACCTCGTTACCACTTCTTGCTTCAGATGATGGCAGGGCAGGTTCAGGCGTTTTTGGTGTTGCTCCAGTCTTCTGTACGTGGTGCCTGTACGCCGAAAGTGTCCCGCAATTCTTCTGGCCACCGACAGCATCTCTTGCGGTGATACAAAGCGTAGCCTGCCTAGGAAAGAGTTGGCGTTTGCGAGATGCTGCTACTGGTGCCGCCGCTGCTGTTCTTGCGGCGGGAGTCCATACATCTACCCAGTGGGCTGTCACAGTCATATAGTCCTGACCCTGCCCTGCTCCACTTGTCCACATGTCCGTGGTTAAGTGGACATTGGGTACAACTGCATTTTTTAGGACACTGGTGAGTCTTTTTCTGACGTCCGTGTACATTCTCGGTATCGCCTGCCTAGAGAAGTGGAACCTAGATGGTATTTGGTAACGGGGGCACACTACCTCAATAAATTGTCTAGTTCCCTGTGAACTAACGGCGGATACCGGACGCACGTCTAACACCAACATAGTTGTCAAGGCCTCAGTTATCCGCTTTGCAGCAGGATGACTGCTGTGATATTTCATCTTCCTCGCAAAGGACTGTTGGACAGTCAATTGCTTGGTGGAAGTAGTAAAAGTGGTCTTACGATTTCCCCTCTGGGATGACCATCGACTCCCAGCAGCAACAACAGCAGCGCCAGCAGCAGTAGGCGTTACACGCAAGGATGCATCGGAGGAATCCCAGGCAGGAGAGGAATCGTCAGAATTGCCAGTGACATGGCCTGCAGGACTATTGGCATTCCTGGGGAAGGAGGAAATTGACACTGAGGGAGTTCGTGGGGTGGTTTGCGTGAGCTTGGTTACAAGAGGAAGGGATTTACTGGTCAGTGGACTGCTTCCGCTGTCGCCCAAAGTTTTTGAACTTGTCACTGACTTATTATGAATGCGCTGCAGGTGACGTATAAGGGAGGATGTTCCGAGGTGGTTAACGTCCTTACCCCTACTTATTACAGCTTGACAAAGGCAACACACGGCTTGACAAATGTTGTCCGCATTTCTGTTGAAATACTTCCACACCGAAGAGCTGATTTTTTTGGTATTTTCACCAGGCATGTCAACGGCCATATTCCTCCCACGGACAACAGGTGTCTCCCCGGGTGCCTGACTTAAACAAACCACCTCACCATCAGAATCCTCCTTGTCAATTTCCTCCCCAGCGCCAGCAACACCCATATCCTCCTCATCCTGGTGTACTTCAACACTGACATCTTCAATCTGACTATCAGGAACTGGACTGCGGGTGCTCCTTCCAGCACTTGCAGGGGGCGTGCAAATGGTGGAAGGCGCATGCTCTTCACGTCCAGTGTTGGGAAGGTCAGGCATCGCAACCGACACAATTGGACTCTCCTTGTGGATTTGGGATTTCGAAGAACGCACAGTTCTTTGCGGTGCTTTTGCCAGCTTGAGTCTTTTCTTTTTTCTAGCGAGAGGCTGAGTGCTTCCATCCTCATGTGAAGCTGAACCACTAGCCATGAACATAGGCCAGGGCCTCAGCCGTTCCTTGCCACTCCGTGTGGTAAATGGCATATTGGCAAGTTTACGCTTCTCCGACGACAATTTTATTTTAGATTTTGGAGTCCTTTTTTTACTGATATTTGGTGTTTTGGATTTTACATGCTCTGTACTATGACATTGGGCATCGGCCTTGGCAGACGACGTTGCTGGCATTTCATTGTCTCGGCCATGACTAGTGGCAGCAGCTTCAGCACGAGGTGGAAGTGGATCTTGATCTTTCCCTAATTTTGGAACCTCAACATTTTTGTTCTCCATATTTTAATAGGCACAACTAAAAGGCACCTCAGGTAAACAATGGAGATGGATGGATACTAGTATACTTATGGATGGACGAGCGACTGCCGACACAGAGGTAGCTACAGCCGTGGACTACCGTACTGTTTCTGCTGCTAATATAGACTGGATGATAATGAGATTAAATTAATATATATATATATATATATATATAATATCACTAGTACTGCAGCCGGACAGGTATATATATTTATTATGTAATGACTGATGACGGACCTGCTGGACACTGTCAGCTCAGCAGCACCGCAGACTGCTACAGTAAGCTACTATAGTAGTATGTATCAAGAAGAAAGAAAAAAAAACCACGGGTAGGTGGTATACAATTATGGATGGACGAGCGACTGCCGACACAGAGGTAGCTACAGCCGTGGACTACCGTACTGTGTCTGCTGCTAATATAGACTGGATGATAATGAGATGAAATTAATATATATATATATATAATATCACTAGTACTGCAGCCGGACAGGTATATATATTTATTATGTAATGACTGATGACGGACCTGCTGGACACTGTCAGCTCAGCAGCACCGCAGACTGCTACAGTAAGCTACTATAGTAGTATGTATCAAGAAGAAAGAAAAAAAAAACACGGGTAGGTGGTATACAATTATGGATGGACGAGCGATTGCCGACACAGAGGTAGCTACAGCCGTGGACTACCGTACTGTGTCTGCTGCTAATATAGACTGGATGATAATGAGATGAAATTAATATATATATATATAATATCACTAGTACTGCAGCCGGACAGGTATATATATTTATTATGTAATGACTGATGACGGACCTGCTGGACACTGTCAGCTCAGCAGCACCGCAGACTGCTACAGTAAGCTACTATAGTATGTATCAAGAAGAAAGGAAAAAAAAAAACACGGGTAGGTGGTATACAATTATGGATGGACGAGCGACTGCCGACACAGAGGTAGCTACAGCCGTGGACTACCGTACTGTGTCTGCTGCTAATATAGACTGGATGATAATGAGATGAAATTAATATATACATATATAATATCACTAGTACTGCAGCCGGACAGGTATATATATTTATTATGTAATGACTGATGACGGACCTGCTGGACACTGTCAGCTCAGCAGCACCGCAGACTGCTACAGTAAGCTACTATAGTAGTATGTATCAAGAAGAAAGAAAAGAAAAAAAACCACGGGTAGGTGGTATACAATTATGGATGGACGAGCGACTGCCGACACAGAGGTAGCTACAGCCGTGGACTACCGTACTGTGTCTGCTGCTAATATAGACTGGATGATAATGAGATGAAATTAATATATATATATATATATAATATCACTAGTACTGCAGCCGGACAGGTATATATATTTATAATGTAATGACTGATGACGGACCTGCTGGACACTGTCAGCTCAGCAGCACCGCAGACTGCTACAGTAAGCTACTATAGTAGTATGTATCAAGAAGAAAGAAAAAAAAAACCACGGGTAGGTGGTATACAATTATGGATGGACGAGCGACTGCCGACACAGAGGTAGCTACAGCCGTGGACTACCGTACTGTGTCTGCTGCTAATATAGACTGGATGATAATGAGATGAAATTAATATATATATATATATATATATAATATCACTAGTACTGCAGCCGGACAGGTATATATATTTATTATGTAATGACTGATGACGGACCTGCTGGACACTGTCAGCTCAGCAGCACCGCAGACTGCTACAGTAAGCTACTATAGTAGTATGTATCAAGAAGAAAGAAAGAAAAAAAACCACGGGTAGGTGGTATACAATTATGGATGGACGAGCGACTGCCGACACAGAGGTAGCTACAGCCGTGGACTACCGTACTGTGTCTGCTGTTAATATAGACTGGATGATAATGAGATGAAATTAATATATATATATATATATATAATATCACTAGTACTGCAGCCGGACAGGTATATATATTTATTATGTAATGACTGATGACGGACCTGCTGGACACTGTCAGCTCAGCAGCACCGCAGACTGCTACAGTAAGCTACTATAGTAGTATGTATCAAGAAGAAAGAAAAAGAAAAAAAAACACGGGTAGGTGGTATACAATTATGGATGGACGAGCGACTGCCGACACAGAGGTAGCTACAGCCGTGGACTACCGTACTGTGTCTGCTGCTAATATAGACTGGATGATAATGAGATGAAATTAATATATATATATATATAATATCACTAGTACTGCAGCCGGACAGGTATATATATATTTATTATGTAATGACTGATGACGGACCTGCTGGACACTGTCAGCTCAGCAGCACCGCAGACTGCTACAGTAAGCTACTATAGTAGTATGTATCAAGAAGAAAGAAAAAAAAAAAAAAACACGGGTAGGTGGTATACAATTATGGATGGACGAGCGACTGCCGACACAGAGGTAGCTACAGCCGTGGACTACCGTACTGTGTCTGCTGCTAATATAGACTGGATGATAATGAGATGAAATTAATATATATATATATATATAATATCACTAGTACTGTAGCCAGACAGGTATATATATTTATTATGTAATGACTGATGACGGACCTGCTGGACACTGTCAGCTCAGCAGCACCGCAGACTGCTACAGTAAGCTACTATAGTAGTATGTATCAAGAAGAAAGAAAAAAAAACCACGGGTAGGTGGTATACAATTATGGATGGACGAGCGACTGCCGACACAGAGGTAGCTACAGCCGTGGACTACCGTACTGTGTCTGCTGCTAATATAGACTGGATGATAATGAGATGAAATTAATATATATATATATATATATATAATATCACTAGTACTGCAGCCGGACAGGTATATATATTTATTATGTAATGACTGATGACGGACCTGCTGGACACTGTCAGCTCAGCAGCACCGCAGACTGCTACAGTAAGCTGCTATAGTAGTATGTATCAAGAAGAAATAAAAAAAAAACCACGGGTAGGTGGTATACAATTATGGATGGACGAGCGATTGCCGACACAGAGGTAGCTACAGCCGTGGACTACCGTACTGTGTCTGCTGCTAATATAGACTGGATGATAATGAGATGAAATTAATATATATATATATATATATAATATCACTAGTACTGCAGCCGGACAGGTATATATATTTATTATGTAATGACTGATGACGGACCTGCTGGACACTGTCAGCTCAGCAGCACCGCAGACTGCTACAGTAAGCTACTATAGTTGTATGTATCAAGAAGAAAGAAAAAAAAAAACCACGGGTAGGTGGTATACAATTATGGATGGACGAGCGACTGCCGACACAGAGGTAGCTACAGCCGTGGACTACCGTACTGTGTCTGCTGCTAATATAGACTGGATGATAATGAGATGAAATTAATATATATATATATATAATATCACTAGTACTGCAGCTGGACAGGTATATATATTTATTATGTAATGACTGATGACGGACCTGCTGGACACTGTCAGCTCAGCAGCACCGCAGACTGCTACAGTAAGCTACTATAGTAGTATGTATCAAGAAGAAAGAAAAAAAAAACCACGGGTAGGTGGTATACAATTATGGATGGACGAGCGACTGCCGACACAGAGGTAGCTACAGCCGTGGACTACCGTACTGTGTCTGCTGCTAATATAGACTGGATGATAATGAGATGAAATTAATATATATATATATAATATCACTAGTACTGCAGCCGGACAGGTATATATATTTATTATGTAATGACTGATGACGGACCTGCTGGACACTGTCAGCTCAGCAGCACCGCAGACTGCTACAGTAAGCTACTATAGTAGTATGTATCAAGAAGAAAGAAAAAAAAAAAAAAAAAACACGGGTAGGTGGTATACAATTATATATATATTATATACAATTATATATATATATATATATATATATATATATATATTAAACTGGTGGTGATTAATTAAACTGGTGGTCAGGTCACTGGTCACACTATCAGCAACTTGCAAGTAGTACTCCTAAGCAGACAATCACAATATATACTGGTGGTCAGTGTGGTCACAATGGCAGTGTGGCACTCTGGCAGCAAAAGTGTGCACTGTACGTTAAAATATGTACTCCTGCTCTCAGACTCTAACTGCTCCCCACTGTCTCCCCCACAAGTCAGATATACAGTCACACTATCACTTCAGCAAGTAGTAGTACTCCTCCTAATGCTCCCCAAAATTACTAAAGTAAATACTGTGTCTCTCTCTACTCTAGTCTCACTCTCTTCTCTATAAACGGAGAGGACGCCAGCCACGTCCTCTCCCTATCAATCTCAATGCACGTGTGAAAATGGCGGCGACGCGCGGCTCCTTATATAGAATCCGAGTCTCGCGATAGAATCCGAGCCTCGCGAGAATCCGACAGCGGGATGATGACGTTCGGGCGCGCTCGGGTTAACCGAGCAAGGCGGGAAGATCCGAGTCGCTCGGCCCCGTGTAAAAAAACCTGAAGTTCGGGCGGGTTCGGATTCCGAGGAACCGAACCCGCTCATCTCTAGTAAAAATGTGCAATTTCCTGTCACACTACACTGAATTTGCATATGTCCACCTACAGGGAGGAAGATGTAATCAGGATAAAGCACAGGAAATATGGGCAGAGTATCCAGAATGTACACACACTGCATGGGACCTTTTCGCCAATATTTTCTGTCAGGACCAACCAATTGGATAATTGAAGTCAAGCGTCTCTGGTAATTTTTCAACTGTTTTATCGGCATATGGCCAAGATGGTCATGCCAACATACTTTACAATAAAACAGGATAATCGCCCGATTATTGGTAAATCGGCCCAATAATTGTATAGTGTCTACCTAGCTTAAGTGTCCTACTCCTTGCAGCCGGACCACCTTATTTCTACAAAAAAGGGGGCGTGACTTAGCTGGATTGGTGAAATCGTGAACCATGCATCCTATTTTCCTCACTGGGGGAATGACCAGTCCCTCTGTCTCCCGAGAATAGATGATGTGCGCATGTGCGCAGCGTCTATAAACTGCTGCAGTGAGTGACAGTTGGGACAATCCTGTCACTCACTGCAGCACATGGCTCCTGTAAAAGTGTAGGAGTCGGCAACACAGAATCTGCAGTCTCTTGGGGCAGCCCAACATCTCCCAACCCCCAGAGTGATGAAAATAGATCGGGCCACCAGACCATGCCCCCATTACATGAGACTACACCCCCTTTTGCCAGTGTGCGCCCCTTATGTGGTACAAGGTGCCACAGGGCATAGGACCGCCTCTGCCCCTGACCATTCCTTCTCCTCCAGTGCAGCACCCTCCTCTGCGCAGACCTTTTCCTGGTCCAAAGTGTCCACCCCTGCCCAGACCATCTTCCCTGCCCCAGCACACAATACTACCTAGACCAGTGGTCTCCAACCTTAATTGGGGTGTGAGCTACTTTTGGAAAATAAAACCTCTGAAGGAGCTACCCCCTCCCCCCAATGCGCGTGCGATCCTGCGAAAGTGGGTGTGGCCTCACAAAAGTGGGTGTGGCCACACAACTACAAGTAATGACTCCCCGCCTCTCCTGTGAAGTCCGGTGAGCGGCTGCGGTGAGGGTGACAGAGTCTCCGGTGGCAGCGGGCATTTAAAATATGGCGCCGGTAAGTGAGCCAATCAAAACTCGCGGTCCGGCAGCCAATCAGGTGCCGCCACTGCCGGTCCATGAGCTCTGATTGACTGACGGCCGGCACTATATTAAAAATGAAGGGAGGAGGAGTGCCAGTGACTGCCCAAGCCCATGCGCTCTGTGAGCTACCAAAAATACTACGGCGAGCTACCGGTAGCTCGCGAACTGTGGGTTGGAGATCACTGACCTAGACCATCTCCCCTGCCTATACCATCTTTTGTGACCCACCACACTCCACTCCTCATATCCTAGCCCTTCCCTGTCCCTTGCACAGCCCACACCAGTGGCACAACCCAGTGCCCAGGGAGGTGGGCTAGGAGAGCTGCCGGCGGGTGGAGGTAACTTAATTTGACACTTATTTTTTTGTTTGCTTGTTTAACAATTTTTTTAAATTTCAAATATTACATAACATATTCCAAGTTTTAATTACTTGTGCTTTCAGCATTTTTTAATTACAACTGTCAGGATTTTGACCATCGGTTAATTGTTGTCGGGATTTTGATTGTAGGTATTTCATACTAAACCCCTTTGTAACATGCAATAAAAAGTCTGTGGAACTTTAGTAATGCTTTACACAATGACACAAATGCACACCTTTACAGAGTTTACAAACATAGGGGGGATGCATTTACTTTACCGGCTGTTGGGATCCTGACGTTCAGGAGACCAACGCCGGAATCCAGACAACCTGTATTTTACTGACAGATGGCATCCCGACACTCTCCTGGTATTCCCACATGGTTGGTGGATCCACCCCACCAACCGAGTGAGAATAGAACCTCTGGCGAGCCACCAGGCCCAATGCGTGGCAAGCGAAGCGAGCCCGCGAGGGAACTCACTAACGGGATGCCGCTGTTGGTATAGTGACAGCTAACATCCCATCTGCCGGGATATCGTGTGTATCCCACATAGGGTAGTGTACTGTATATCGTATTATTCATTTGATGCAGCGACTATTTAAGGTGTTCGGTTCATGCTTTTGAAGGTAATGATTTGTCTGTTTAATCTATCAATGTAATTGATTTGATTGAATAATTGTAGTTAAAATCGGTCAACAGGTTGGAAGAGTCCTCATGTTGTAATGCTATGAATACAGGGAACGATGACTCCATGGTTTGACGTGTGCTAGCGTTCATGCGTGCAGATGCATTTGTGTGCACTATTTCACAATGGCATACTAATGTACGTGTGCTGTTGATTGTGCGTGCGGTCACTAATACTTGTGCTGATACATGTGACTCAGAATCAGGACCAAAGTGGCTGTAGTTGTGAAAAGAAGCAGAAGCTAGATTTACCACCATATGCTAATGCAAGATTCCATTCAACTAAAGCGGGCGTTTGTGCGTGTGCAAGCAGAAAAGAGTCTCCTATATGTTAGACAGCCATTTAATAAGTTAGAATACCAATTATATATTGAAAATATGAAAATAATATGGTCAACACACATGAATTTGAGGGCAGGAATTTGGAATTGTAATCCCTGCTAAATTCTTCCAGTTCTAGTTTTGCAGAGGGTCAGATTCCCGTGTTTTACTGCTGCTCTTATACACAGTGCCAATCTAAGGGGTTGGGTATGGGTGACCAGCGCTTGGAATCTCACCGGTTACCATACCGACGTCAGGATCCCAGGTATTAGAATGCAGGCAGGAAGGGGAGAGCAACGAGCCCCTTGCAGGCTTGCTGCGCTCGCCACAGGTTATATTCCCACTCTATGGGTGTTGTAGACACCCAAGAGTGTGAATAGTCCCTGTCGGCATGCCAACTGTCGGGATTTTGAGGCGGCGGGATGTAGGTGGCGGTATTCTAAGAGACTGTAAATGTCACAGTGCACATTTTAGCTTCCAGTGAACAATTCCACAATTTTCTTGCTTTATCCTATCATAGCAGAGGCCGGAACGCTTCAACTTCTGAAAATCCCAAATCCTCACCATCTACTTAACTGCTGGGGATTTTGTTGTTTTTTTGCTGGACAAATAAATAAAAAAGTGGAACTGAACTAATTAAAAATGAAAGTAATGCTGTGTACACATGGTGCAATATTTCTTTCGGTTTTGACTATATAGTCAAAATCGTAAGAAATTATAGTGCATACCGCACCACGTGTATAGTCCTTACGATGCCGATGTGCGGTCCCGCGGGATCGGCATCGCAAGGAAAAATAGACTGTGCAGGCAGCCCAACATTGGGGCTAATTCAGACCTGATTGTAGATGTGCTAAATTTAGCACATCTACGATCAGCTTCCCTGACATGCGGGGGGACGCCCAGCACAGGGCTAGTCCACCCCGCATGTCAGTCCCTGCCCGGCGCATGTGCAGTTCAGTCCTGATCGCTGCTGTGCGATCAGGTCTGAATTAGCCCCATTAACTACATATAGTCAGTGTCGGGCTGTGCAGCGCATCACGCCGTGTGTACGCAGCCTTAGACTAATTATAATGATAATGAAATGAAGTCATAATTTATCAAGAAACTTTTTTTTAAAACAAAAAGTAGAAATGATTTACTGTATTGAATCCTAAAAAATATACATGTAATTGTACATATCACACAATATAAGTTATACATTAAAATGTTAGAATATAAAAATAAGATTTTACTCACCGGTAAATCTATTTCTCGTAGTCCGTAGTGGATGCTGGGGACTCCGTAAGGACCATGGGGATTAGCGGCTCCGCAGGAGACTGGGCACAACTAAAGAAAGCTTTAGGACTACCTGGTGTGCACTGGCTCCTCTCACTAAGACCCTCCTCCAGACCTCAGTTAGGATACTGTGCCCGGAAGAGCTGACACAATAAGGAAGGATTTTGAATCCCGGGTAAGACTCATACCAGCCACACCAATCACACTGTATAACTCGTGATACTATACCCAGTTAACAGTATGATAACAACGGAGCCTCTCAACAGATGGCTCAACAATAACCCTTTAGTTAGGCAATAACTATATACAAGTATTGCAGACAATCCGCACTTGGGATGTGCGCCCAGCATCCACTACGGACTACGAGAAATAGATTTACCGGTGAGTAAAATCTTATTTTCTCTAACGTCCTAAGTGGATGCTGGGGACTCCGTAAGGACCATGGGGATTATACCAAAGCTCCCAAACGGGCGGGAGAGTGCGGATGACTCTGCAGCACCGAATGAGCAAACTCTAGGTCCTCCTCAGCCAGGGTATCAAACTTGTAGACTCTTGCAAGAGTGTTTGACCCCGACCAAGTAACAGCTCGGCAAATTTGTAAAGCCGAGACCCCTCGGGCAGCTGCCCAAGAAGAGCCCACTTTCCTCGTGGAATGGGCTTTTACAGATTTAGGGTGCGGCAGTCCAGCCGCAGAATGTGCAAGTTGAATCGTGCTACAGATCCAGCGAGCAATAGTCTGCTTAGAAGCAGGAGCACCCAGCTTGTTGGGTGCATACAGGATAAATAGCGAGTCAGTTTTCCTGACTCCAGCCGTCCTGGAAACATATACTTTTCAGGGCCCTGACTACGTCCAGAAACTTGGAATCCTCCAAGTCCCAAGTAGCCGCAGGCACCACAATAGGTTGGTTCACATGAAAAACTGATACCACCTTAGGAAGGAATTGGTAACGAGTCCTCAATTCCGCCTTATCCATACAAAATACAGATAAGGCTTTTGCATGACAAAGCCGCCAATTCTGATACACGCCTGGCCGACGCCAAGGCTCACAGCATGACCACTTTCCACGTGAGGTATTGTAGCTCCACGGATTTAAGTGGCTCAACTCAATGCGACTTCAGGAAATCCAACACTACGTTGAGATCCCAAGGTGCCACTGGAGGCACAAACGGGGGTGACTATGCAGCACTCCCTTAACAAAAGTCTGAACTTCAGGCAGTGAAGCCAGTTCTATTTTGGAAGAAAATCGATAGAGCCGAAATCTGGACCTTAATGGAACCCAATTTTAGGCCCATAGTCACCTCTGACTTGCAGGAAGTACAGAAATCGACCTAGCTGAAATTCCTCCTTTGGGGCCTTACTGGCCTCACAGCACGCAACATATTTCCGCCATATGCGGTGATAATGGTTTGCGTTCACTTCTTTCCTAGCTTTAAATAGCGTAGGGATAACTTCCTCCGGAATGCCCTTTTCCTTCAGGATCCGGCGTTCAACCGCCATGCCGTCAAACGCAGCCGCGGTACGTCTTGGAACAGACAGGCCCCCTGCTGCAGCAGGTCCTGTCTGAGGGGCAGAGGCCATGGGTCCTCTGAGATCATTTCTTGGAGTTCTGGGTACCAAGCTCTTCTTGGCCAACCCGGAACAATGAGTATAGGCCCTCATTCCGAGTTGTTTGGTCGCAAGGCGAATTTAGCAGAGTTACACACGCTAAGCCTACGCCTACTGGGAGTGTATCTTAGCTTCTTAAAATTGCGACCGATGTAATCGCAATATTGCGATTACAAACTACTGAGCAGTTTCTGAGTAACTTCAACCTTACTCTGCCTGTGCGATCAGTTCAGTGCTTGTCAGTCCTGGTTTGACGTCACAAACACACCCAGCGTTCGCCCAGACACTCCTCCGTTTCTCCAGCCACTCCTGCGTTTTTTCCGGAAACGGTAGCGTTTTCAACCACACGCCCATAAAACGCTGTGTTTCCGCCCAGTAACACCCATTTCCTGTCAATCACATTACGATCGCCGGAGCGACGAAAAAGCCGTGAGTAAAAATACTATCTTCATTGTTAAATTACTTGGCGCAGTCGCAGTGCGAATATTGCGCATGCGTACTAAGCGGATTTTCATTGCGATGCGATGAAAAATACAGAGCGAACAACTCGGAATGAGGGCCATAGTTCTTACTCCTTATTATTCTCATTACCCTGGGTATGAGAGGCAGAGAAGGGAACACATACACCGACTGGTACACCCACGGTGTTACCAGAGCGTCCACAGCTATCGCCTGAGGGTCCCTTGACCTGGCGCAATATCTTTGTAGCTTTTTGTTGAGGCGGGACGCCATCATGTCCACCTGTGGCCTTTCCCAACGGTGTACAATCATTTGGAAGACTTCTGGATGAAGTCCCCACTCTCCCGGGTGGAGGTCGTGTCTGCTGAGAAAGTCTGCTTCTCAGTTGTCCACTCCGGGAATGAACACTGCTGACAGTGCTAACACATGATTTTCCGCCCATCGGAGAATCCTTGTGGCTTCTGCCATCACCATCCTGCTTCTTGTGCCGCCCTGTCGGTTTCCCTGAGCGACCGCCGTGATGTTGTCTGACTGGATCAGCACCGGCCGGTGTTGAAGCAGGGGTCTTAGCCTGACTTAGGGCATTGTAAATGGCCCATAGTTCCAGAACATTTATGTGTAGGGAAGTCTCCTGACTTTTCATAGGCCTTGGAAGTTTCTTCCCTGTGTGACTGCCCCCCAGCCTTGAAGGCTGGCATCCGTGGTCACCAGGACCCAGTCCTGTATGCTAAATCTGCGGCCCCCTAGAGGATGAGCACTCTGCAGTCACCACCACAGCGACTCCCTGGCCCTTGGAGACAGGGTTATCCGCCGATGCATCTGAAGATGCGACCCGGACCACTTGTCCAACAGATCCCACTGGAAGATCCTTGCATGGGACCTGGCGAATGGAATTTCTTCGTAAGAAGCTACCATCTTTCCCAAGGCTCGCGTGCATAGATGCACCGACACCTGTATTTGTATTAGGAGGTCTCCGTCTAGAGACGCCAACTCCTTGGACTTCTCCTCCAGGAGAAACCCTTTTTATCCTGTTCTGTGTCCAGAACCATACCCAGGAACAGTAGACGCATCGTAGGAACCAGCTGCGACTTTGGAATATTCAGAATCCAGCCGTGCTGTTGTAGCACTTCCCGAGATAGTGCTACTCCGACGAACAACTGCTCCCTGGACCTCGCCTTTATAAGGAGATCGTCCAAGTACGGGATAAGTACTTCGGCCATTACCTTGGTAAATACCCTCGGTGCCGGGGACAGACCAACGGCAACGTCTGGAATTGGTAATGACAATCCTGTACCACAATTTTGAGGTACACCTAGTGAAGATGGTAAATAGGGACATGCAGGTAAGCATCCTTGATGTCCAGTGATACCCTGAAATTCTCCAGGCTTGCAATAATCGCCCTGAGCGATTCCATTTTGAACTTGAACCTTCGTATATAAGTGTTCAAGGATTTCAATTATAGAATGGGTCTCACCGAACCGTCTGGTTTCGGTACCACAACATTTTGGAATAGTAACCCCCGGCCTTGTTGAAGGAGGGGTACCTTGATTTCACCTGCTGGAAGTACTGCTTGTGAATTGCCGCCAGTACTACCTTTCTCCGAGGGCAGCAGGCAAGGCTGATGTGAGGTAACGGCGAGGGGGAGTCGCCTCGAACTCCAGCCTGTATCCCTGTGATACTACTTGCAGAACCTAGGGATCCACCTGTGGGCAAGCCCACTGGTCCCTGAAGTTCCCGAGACGCGCCCCCACCGCACCTGTCTCCACCTGTGGAGCCCCAGTGTCATGCGGTGGACTCAGAGGAAGCGAGGGAAGATTTTTGATCCTGGGAACTGGCTGTCTGGTGCAGCTTTTTCCTTCTTCCCTTGTCTCTGTGCAGAAAGGAAGCGCCTTTGACCCGCTTGCTTTTCTGAAGCCGAAAGGACTGTACCTGAAAATACTGTGCTTTCTTAGGCTTTTGTGAGGAAACCTGAGGTAAAAATTTTTATTCCCAGCTGTTGCTGTGGATACGAAGTCCCAGAGACCATCCCCAAACAATTCCTCACCCTTATAAGGCAGAATCTCCATGTGCCTTTTAAAGGCAGCATCACCTGTCCACTGCCGGGTTTCTAATACCCTCCTGGCAGAATGGACATTGCATTAATGCTGGATGCCAACCGGTAAATATCCCTCTGTGCATCCTTCCTATATAAGACGACGTCTTTAAAATGCTCTATGTTAGCAAAATATTATCCCTGTCTAGGGTATTAATATCATCTGACAGGGTATCAGACCACGCTGCAGCAGCACTATTTTGCCGAGGCAATTGCAGGTCTCAGTATAGAACCTGAGTGTGTGTATATACAGACTTCAGGATAGCCTCCTGCTTTTTATCAGCAGGCTCCTTCAAGGTGGCCGTATCCTAAGACGGCAGTGCCACCTTTTTTGACAAACGTGTGAGCGCCTTATCCACCCTAGGGGATATCTCCCAGCGTGACCTATCCTCTGGCGGGAAAGGGTACGCCATCAGTAACTGTTTAGAAATTACCAGTTTCTTATCGGGGGAACCCACGCTTCTTTACACACTTCATTCATTCATCTGATGGGGGAACAAAACACTGGCTGCTTTTTCTCCCCAAAAATAAAACCCCTTTTATGTGGTACTTGGGTTCATGTCAGAAATGCGTAACACATTTTTCATTGCCGAGATCATGTAACGGATGTTCCTAGTGGATTGTGTATATGTCTCAACCTCGTCGACACTGGAGTCAGACTCCGTGTCGACATCTGTGTCTGCCATCTGAGGTAACGGGCGTTTTTTGAGCCCCTGATGGCCTTTGAGACGCCTGGGCAGGCGCGGGCTGAGAAGCCGGCTGTCCCACAGCTGCTACGTCATCCAGCCTTTTATGTAAGGAGTTGACATTGTCGGTTAATAACTTCCACCTATCCATCCACTCTGGTGTCGGCCCCACAGGGGGCGACATCCCATTTATCGGCCTCTGCTCCGCCTCCACGTAACCTTCCTCATCCAACATGTCGACACAGCCGTACCGACACACCGCGCACACACACAGGGAATGCTCTGACTGAGGACAGGACCCCACAAAGTCCTTTGGGGAGACAGAGAGAGAGTATGCCAGCACACACCAGAGCGCTATATAATGCAGGCATTAACACTATAACTGAGTGATTTTTCCCCCAATAGCTGCTTGTATACATATATTGCGCCTAAATTTAGTGCCCCCCCTCTCTTTTTAACCCTTTGAGCCTGAAAACTACAGGGGAGAGCCTGGGGAGCTGTCTTTCAGCTGCACTGTGAAGAAAAAATGGCGCCAGTGTGCTGAGGGAGAAGCCCCGCCCCTTTTTTGGCGGACTTTTCTCCCGCTTTTTTATGGATTCTGGCAGGGGTAATTTATCACATATATAGCCCTGGGACTATATATTGTGATGATTTGCCAGCCAAGGTGTCTTATATTGCCCTCAGGGCGCCCCCCCCCCCCCCCCCCCAGCGCCCTGCACCCATCAGTGACCGGAGTGTGAGGTGTACATGAGGAGCAATGGCGCACAGCTGCAGTGCTGTGCGCTACCTTGGTGAAGACTGAAATCTTCTGCCGCCGATTTTCCGGACCTCTTCTTGCTTCTGGCTCTGTAAGGGGGACGGCGGCGCGGCTCCGGGAACGAACATCGAGGTCGGGTCCTGCGGTCGATCCCTCTGGAGCTAATGGTGTCCAGTAGCCTAAGAAGCCCAAACTACCACCTGTTAGGTAGGTTCGCTTCTTCTCCCCTTAGTCCCTCGCTGCAGTGAGTCTGTTGCCAGCAGATCTCACTGTAAAATAAAAAACCTAAATATACTTTCTTTCTAGGAGCTCAGGAGAGCCCCTAGTGTGCATCCAGCTCAGCCGGGCACAAGAATCTAACTGAGGTCTGGAGGAGGGTCTTAGTGGGAGGAGCCAGTGCACACCAGGTAGTCCTAAAGCTTTCTTTAGTTGTGCCCAGTCTCCTGCGGAGCCGCTAATCCCCATGGTCCTTACGGAGTCCCCAGCATCCACTTAGGACGTTAGAGAAATATAGATAGCATATGACAATATTGAGTTATATTGTGGTTTATTTTTTACAATATATTGTCACAATATAGGGTCAAAAATCAAAAACACACTATAACTCCCTCACCCATCTAAATAAACTGAGATCACTGGGTAGCAGGTTGCTGGGAATTTAACTGTGAGATACTGTAGTGTAACAACCGATGTTGCATATACTGTACAGTAGTGGCATGGAATGTAATACGTAGGGATATAACACAGTCCAGTACTTTATAGTACAGTTAAGCAGTTCAAATGTATGTGATTTGGATTTACAGATGGCGGTTATAGGAATCCTGAGGCCCAGTGATGATTGGTAGTAATGCTAATATAAAAAATTGTATATTTTGTGATTTCATTTAATGTTAACATTTTTCATATGCCAATATATTAACACCAAGAATTTCAATAAAATACAGTTTAATACATGCATAGTACATACCAAGTTATCGTATAAAACACACATACCCCTGACAAGCATGGCCGCACTAGCCAAGCGAGAATGCATTGGTGCCACCCATCAGACACGCCCTCAAGTAACCAGGAAGTGTGACGGACCTTTGGCACCTCTGGGCAGCTGGCAATCAATGTAGTCCGCCCCACCAGCAAGTGCTCTGCCTGCGGCGTGTGCAGACCAACATTATAGTGTATTTTTTGTTGTACTTAATTATTTTAACAACATTATTCATGCAGTAATTTTGCATATTTTATATAATTTTCATTTATAGTTTTTTACTTTTTAGATTTATTTTTTCACTATTAACCGACAGATATCAGGTATTTAAAATAAATGTCCAATGTGCATTGAAATTCATTTAGGGTGAGTATAATAATCCACCTATGGTCATCAAAATAATGTCTGGTTATTTCTGTCATTCTATATGCTTGATTAAATGATCCCATTTAGGATCCCAACTGAAGCTCGCAGTAACAACAGCTGGGACAAATAGGAACTATCACTAATAGGGAGCAGCGGCCGCCACGCTTAACCCTCCGCAGCGTTCTTGGTCTCCGGGGTGGTCCCCCCGGTGGGCTCCGGCGGCCGGCGTCTCTCCGGGACATGGCGCCGCTATTGTGCCTGGCGTCCACGTGGGCGGGACGGGCCAATGGCGATCCGTACTTCCCTCCACCAATCAGAGGCAGGACGGGCAGTTCAAAAGGAGGCGCTAGGCAAAGCTCAAGCGCCTGAGTATCATCGCTACACAGCTACCCCCAGGGTCACGCTGCAGTTCAGGAAGGAGTATTTCCCAGCTCTCTGTGGTCCAGTTTCTCCAACGTTACAGTGTTTCCCAGCTCTCTGTGTTCTAATGCTCCCAGCACTACAGTGTGCTCTCAGCTCTCAGTGTTCCAGTGCTCCCAGCACTACAGTGTGCTCTCAGCTCTCAGTGTTCCAGTGCTCCCAGCACTACAGTGTGCTCTCAGATCTCGGTGTTCCAGTGCTCCCAGCACTACAGTGTGCTCTCAGCTCACAGTGTTCCGGTGCTTCCAGCACTACAGTGTGCTCTCAGTGTTCCAGTGCTTCCAGCATACACTGTGTTTCCCGACTCTGAGTCCCAGTGTTTCCAGCATTTCAGTGTTCTTCAGCATCGTTCACAACTCATCACTCATTCAGTGTTCTTCAGCATTGATCACAAGTCATCACTCATTCAGTGTTCTTCAGCATCATTCACAAGTCATCATTCATCTCTTCATTCAGTGTTCTTCAGCATTGTTCATAAGTCAAGTCATCGCTCATTCAGAGTTCTTCATCATCATACACGAGTCATCACTCATTTCTTCAGAGTTCTTCAGCATCGATCACAAGTCATAATTCATATCTTCATTCAGTGTTCTTCAGCATCGTTCACAAATCATCACTCATTCAGTGTACTTCATCATCGTACACGAGTCATCACTAATTTCTTCATTCAGAGTTCTTCAGCATCGATCACAAGTCATCATTCATTTCTTCATACAGTGTTCTTCAGCATCGTTCTTAAGTCATCATTCATTTCTTCATTCAGTGTTCTTGGCATAGTTCTCAAGCATTAGTTACCTATAAAGCTGCATGAGGAAGACCTATATTCGGCCATCTCTATTTCAACCCAGCTCCGGTTCCTCTTCCTGACCATCGTAAGAATCCCCGAGTACCCAACTCTCTCGTCCCAGGTCTGTGACAGGAACAAGGGTTCCCGGTTAAGATGAAAACTCTTGGTTGCTTGTACGACCACCGAAGAACATTGAAAACATTGACCAGAGTCACGTGAGAAATGATTATGATAAGAATCTCATTGTAAATACAGGAAAGACAGAAGAACAGTAGACTTCTCATTGTACCAGAGTTCCACTCCTTTCCAAAAATAAGAATTTACTTACCGATAATTCTATTTCTCATAGTCCGTAGTGGATGCTGGGGACTCCGAAAGGACCATGGGGAATAGCGGCTCCGCAGGAGACTGGGCACAAAAGTAAAAGCTTTAGGACTACCTGGTGTGCACTGGCTCCTCCCCCTATGACCCTCCTCCAAGCCTCAGTTAGGATACTGTGCCCGGACGAGCGTACACAATAAGGAAGGATTTTGAATCCCGGGTAAGACTCATACCAGCCACACCAATCACACCGTACAACTTGTGATCTGAACCCAGTTAACAGCATGATAACAGAGGAGCCTCTGAAAAGATGGCTCACAACAATAATAACCCGATTTTTGTAACAATAACTATGTACAAGTATTGCAGACAATCCGCACTTGGGATGGGCGCCCAGCATCCACTACGGACTATGAGAAATAGAATTATCGGTAAGTAAATTCTTATTTTCTCTGACGTCCTAGTGGATGCTGGGGACTCCGAAAGGACCATGGGGATTATACCAAAGCTCCCAAACGGGCGGGAGAGTGCGGATGACTCTGCAGCACCGAATGAGAGAACTCCAGGTCCTCCTCAGCCAGGGTATCAAATTTGTAGAATTTAGCAAACGTGTTTGCCCCTGACCAAGTAGCTGCTCGGCAAAGTTGTAAAGCCGAGACCCCTCGGGCAGCCGCCCAAGATGAGCCCACTTTCCGTGTGGAATGGGCTTTTACAGATTTTGGCTGTGGCAGGCCTGCCACAGAATGTGCAAGCTGAATTGTACTACAAATCCAACGAGCAATAGTCTGCTTAGAAGCAGGGGCACCCAGCTTGTTGGGTGCATACAGGATAAACAGCGAGTCAGATTTTCTGACTCCAGCCGTCCTGGAAACATATATTTTCAGGGCCCTGACTACGTCCAGCAACTTGGAATCCTCCAAGTCCCTAGTAAGCCGCAGGCACCACAATAGGCTGGTTTAAGTGAAATGCTGAAACCACCTTAGGGAGAAATTGAGGACGAGTCCTCAATTCTGCCCTGTCCGTATGAAAAATTAGGTAAGGGCTTTTATAGGATAAAGCCGCCAATTCTGAGACACGCCTGGCTGAAGCCAGGGCTAACAGCATTACCACTTTCCATGTGAGATATTTTAAGTCCACAGTGGTGAGTGGTTCAAACCAATGTGATTTTAGGAATCCCAAAACTACATTGAGATCCCAAGGTGCCACTGGAGGCACAAAAGGAGGCTGTATATGCAGTACCCCCTTGACAAACGTCTGAACTTCAGGAACTGAAGCTAGTTCTTTTTGGAAGAATATTGACAGGGCCGAAATTTGAACCTTAATGGACCCTAATTTTAGGCCCATAGACAGTCCTGTTTGCAGGAAATGCAGGAAACGACCCAGTTGAAATTCCTCTGTAGGGGCCTTCCTGGCCTCACACCACGCAACATATTTACGCCAAATACGGTGATAATGTTGCACAGTTACATCCTTCCTGGCTTTGATCAGGGTAGGGATGACTTCATCCGGAATGCCTTTTTCCTTCAGGATCCGGCGTTCAACCGCCATGCCGTCAAACGCAGCCGCGGTAAGTCTTGGAACAGACATGGTCCCTGCTGGAGCAGGTCCTTTCTTAGAGGTAGAGGCCACGGGTCTTCCGTGAGCATCTCTTGAAGTTCCGGGTACCAAGTCCTTCTTGGCCAATCCGGAGCCACGAGTATAGTCCTTACTCCTCTCCTTCTTATGATTCTCAGTACCTTGGGTATGAGAGGCAGAGGAGGGAACACATACACTGACTGGTACACCCACGGTGTTACCAGAGCGTCCACAGCTATTGCCTGAGGGTCCCTTGACCTGGCGCAATATCTGTCCAGTTTTTTGTTGAGGCGGGACGCCATCATGTCCACCTTTGGTTTTTCCCAACGGTTCACAATCATGTGGAAGACTTCTGGGTGAAGTCCCCACTCCCCCGGGTGGAGGTCGTGTCTGCTGAGGAAGTCTGCTTCCCAGTTGTCCACTCCCGGAATGAACACTGCTGACAGTGCTATCACATGATTTTCCGCCCAGCGAAGAATCTTTGCAACTTCCGTCATTGCCCTCCTGCTTCTTGTGCCGCCCTGTCTGTTTACGTGGGCGACTGCCGTGATGTTGTCCGACTGGATCAACACCGGCTGACCCTGAAGCAGAGGCCTTGCCTGACTTAGGGCATTGTAAATGGCCCTTAGTTCCAGGATATTTATGTGAAGTGACATTTCCGTGCTTGACCACAAGCCCTGGAAATTTCTTCCCTGTGTGACTGCTCCCCAGCCTCTCAGGCTGGCATCCGTGGTCACCAGGACCCAGTCCTGAATGCCGAATCTGCGGCCCTCTAGAAGATGAGCACTCTGTAACCACCACAGGAGAGACACCCTTGTCCTTGGAGACAGGGTTATCCGCTGATGCATTTGAAGATGCGATCCGGACCATTTGTCCAGCAGATCCCACTGAAAAGTTCTTGCATGGAATCTGCCGAATGGAATCGCTTCGTAAGAAGCCACCATTTTTCCCAGGACCCTTGTGCATTGATGCACTGACACTTGGCCTGGTTTTAGGAGGTTCCTGACTAGGTCGGATAACTCCCTGGCTTTCTCCTCCGGGAGAAACACCTTTTTCTGTACTGTGTCCAGAATCATCCCTAGGAACAGCAGACGTGTCGTCGGAATCAGCTGCGATTTTGGAATATTTAGAATCCATCCGTGCTGTCGTAGTACTACTTGAGATAGTGCTACTCCGACCTCTAACTGTTCTCTGGACCTTGCCCTTATCAGGAGATCGTCCAAGTAAGGGATAATTAAGACGCCTTTTCTTCGAAGAAGAATCATCATTTCGGCCATTACCTTGGTAAAAACCCGGGGTGCCGTGGACAATCCAAACGGCAGCGTCTGAAACTGATAGTGACAGTTCTGTACCACAAACCTGAGGTACCCTTGGTGAGAAGGGCAAATTGGGACATGGAGGTAAGCATCCTTGATGTCCAGAGACACCATATAGTCCCCTTCTTCCAGGTTCGCTATCACTGCTCTGAGTGATTCCATCTTGAATTTGAACCTTTGTATGTAAGTGTTCAAGGATTTCAGATTTAAAATAGGTCTCACCGAGCCGTCCGGCTTCGGTACCACAAACAGCGTGGAATAATACCCTTTTCCCTGTTGTAGGAGGGGTACCTTGTGAATGGCTTCCAATACCGCCTCCCTGTCGGGGGGAGACGTTGGTAAAGCAGACTTCAGGAACCGGCGAGGGGGAGACGTCTCGAATTCCAATTTGTACCCCTGAGATACTACCTGCAGGATCCAGGGGTCCACTTGCGAGTGAGCCCACTGCGCGCTGAAATTCTTGAGACGGGCTCCCACCGTGCCTGAGTCCGCTTGTAAGGCCCCAGCGTCATGCTGAGGACTTGGCAGAAGCGGGGGAGGGCTTCTGTTCCTGGGAAGAAGCTGTCTGCTGCAGTCTTTTTCCCTTTCCTCTGCCCCGGGGCAGATATGAGTGGCCTTTTGCCCGCTTGCCCTTATGGGGACGAAAGGACTGAGCCTGAAAAGACGGTGTCTTTTTCTGCTGAGAGGTGACCTGGGGTAAAAAGGTGGATTTCCCAGCCGTTGCCGTGGCCACCAGGTCCGATAGACCGACCCCAAATAACTCCTCCCCTTTATACGGCAATACTTCCATATGCCGTTTGGAATCCGCATCACCTGACCACTGTCGCGTCCATAACCCTCTTCTGGCAGAAATGGACAGCGCACTTACTCTTGATGCCAGAGTGCAAATATCCCTCTGTGCATCTCGCATATATAGAAATGCATCCTTTAAATGCTCTATAGTTAACAATATATTGTCCCTGTCCAGGGTATCAATATTTTTAGTCAGGGAATCCGACCAAGCCACCCCAGCACTGCACATCCAGGCTGAGGCGATTGCTGGTCGCAGTATAATACCAGTATGTGTGTATATACTTTTTAGGATATTTTCCAGCTTCCTATCAGCTGGTTCCTTGAGGGCGGCCGTATCAGGAGACGGTAACGCCACTTGTTTTGATAAGCGTGTGAGCGCCTTATCTACCCTAGGGGGTGTTTCCCAATGCGCCCTAACCTCTGGCGGGAAAGGGTATAATGCCAATAATTTTTTAGAAATTAGCAGTTTTTTATCGGGGGAAACCCACGCTTCATCACACACCTCATTTAATTCATCTGATTCAGGAAAAACTACGGGTAGTTTTTTCACACCCCACATAATACCCTTTTTTGTGGTACTTGTAGTATCAGAAATGTTCAAAACCTCCTTCATTGCCGTGATCATGTAACGTGTGGCCCTACTGGAAAATACGTTTGTTTCCTCACCGTCGACACTGGAGTCAGTGTCAGTGTCTGGGTCTGTGTCGACCACCTGAGGTAACGGGCGCTTTAGAGCCCCTGACGGTGTTTGAGACGCCTGTACAGGTATTAAGTGATTTGCCGGCTGTCTCATGTCGTCAACAGTCTTTTGTAAAGTGCTGACACTATCACGTAATTCCTTCCATAAGACCATCCAGTCAGGTGTCGACTCCCTAGGGGGTGACATCACTAATACAGGCAATTGCTCCGCCTCCATACCATTTTCCTCCTCATACATGTCGACACAACGTACCGACACACAGCACACACACAGGGAATGCTCTGATAGAGGACAGGACCCCACTAGCCCTTTGGGGAGACAGAGGGAGAGTTTGCCAGCACACACCAGAGCGCTATATATATACAGGGATAACCTTATATAAGTGTTTTTCCCTTATATAGCTGCTGTATAGATTTATCTGCCAAATTAGTGCCCCCCCTCTCTTGTTTTACCCTGTTTCTGTAGTGCAGGACTGCAGGGGAGAGTCAGGGAGCTTCCCTCCAACGGAGCTGTGAGGAAAAAATGGCGCCAGTGTGCTGAGGAGATAGGCTCCGCCCCCTTCTCGGCGGCCTTTCTCCCGCTTTTTTAAGGAAAAATTGGCAGGGGTTAAATACATCCATATAGCCCAGGAGCTATATGTGATGTATTTTTTGCCATATAAGGTGTTTTTATTGCGTCTCAGGGCGCCCCCCCCCAGCGCCCGGCACCCTCAGTGACCGGAGTGTGAAGTGTGCTGAGAGCAATGGCGCACAGCTGCGGTGCTGTGCGCTACCTTATTGAAGACAGGACGTCTTCTGCCGCCGATTTTCCGGACCTCTTCAGTCTTCTGGCTCTGTAAGGGGGCCGGCGGCGCGGCTCTGGGACCCATCCATGGCTGGGCCTGTGATCGTCCCTCTGGAGCTAATGTCCAGTAGCCTAAGAAGCCCAATCCACTCTGCACGCAGGTGAGTTCGCTTCTTCTCCCCTTAGTCCCTCGGTGCAGTGAGCCTGTTGCCAGCAGGTCTCACTGAAAATAAAAAACCTACTTTAAACTTTTACTCTAAGCAGCTCAGGAGAGCCCCTTAGTATGCACCCTTCTCGTTCGGGCACAAAAATCTAACTGAGGCTTGGAGGAGGGTCATAGGGGGAGGAGCCAGTGCACACCAGGTAGTCCTAAAGCTTTTACTTTTGTGCCCAGTCTCCTGCGGAGCCGCTATTCCCCATGGTCCTTTCGGAGTCCCCAGCATCCACTAGGACGTCAGAGAAAACTCTCAATAGGAGCTCAATTAAGGTTCTCCTTTCCTGGCTGTGACTGTAAACCACGACGGTACTGCGCATGCACAAAACACTGTCTTCTATGGACTGTATTGGCTATGGGATGATGAGGCAGAGAGCGGCTTCCTACAGGAAACACCTCCCAATGGGACTGGCCTGTGTGTCTGTGACTGACAGGTAGGACTTCCAATAGGAAGTCACTGCCAGTTATAGTGAAGCCAGTTCAGTCTCACGGACTGCATCTGGTTTCACTGACTGTGAGCTGGGTGGTGGATTTTACCGGGGGTGCTGCAGTCCTGCAGCCCATAGGTAACACCCACCACTGCTTCCTACTAATATGTGAGGACTTATGCCCTGCCTCTATAGGTGTTATTGTGAATTGTGTAGAAATATGCTATATCGACACTACTGGTAGCTTGCATAACAGTTCACTTGTTATTTTATTTAGAAAGTTTGGAGCTTCATCTCCCTAATGTAGAACATGCTGAATGTTATTGATATATTACATGCTGGATGTGATCTTTCCTAGGGCATGAACTGCAGTCAGTTCATATAATAGTACACTTTTGTGTGTGCTGTTATGGCTCATATGGAAAATGAGTAACTGAAATTTTTAACTGCATGAAGCGTGAACTAGTAGGGCACATAGCAATGACCAAATGCCCAGAGCCAGGAACGAATGTTGTACCAGTAATCAGCAAGTGCCCAGAGAAGGGGTGACTAAACAATGGCCCGCAGGCAGTATCGGACTGGGGCATGAAGGGCCCACTGGGGAAATGCCGGGTTTTTTTTAGCCGTTTCTTATGGGTGTAGCCAGTCCCCACTGTACCCCTGTGGGCCTGTCCAACCCTGCCCGCAGGCCCAATATGGCCCACATTCTGCTGAAATCCAAAAAGTCCAGAATTCAGCAACTCTTTCCACACTTTGGAGGCTGCCTAATCCCAGACAGTTGGTGTATGGGAATCCCACTAGGCAAGGCGACACCACTGTGAGTGTGCCACAACCAACTCTCTCTACTGCTCCACTCCCAGTCTGCCCCAAACCACCTCCTCTGAGAAATCCAGCCATGAACATGACTGGAGTGACACATGTGGTGTGTAGAGGACAAATGGAGAGATGTTCTAGACGGGCCATGGAACGCACTGGACTTTCAGTGCTGAAGATATGTAAGACAAGAGCATGGGGGGTATTATGGTATGGCATATTATTATTATGGCATTACTGTGTGACATATAACAAAATTGGGCATTACTGTGTGTCATATGAATTTGGGGCACAGGTATGTGTTATATTATGAGTTGGAAAAGATTGAAGATATCTGCATTATGAACATAGCTGCAGTTTATGCAGAATATATTAATATCACTATTTTTATTTTAGTTTAACTGTCGTTTATCAACTGCACATCACACACACATATCATGCAAATTCACAATTGCTCACATTAATACAGCGTCTCATCCCTGTGAGTAAATTATTAAAATACATTTACTTATTAGTTTTAGTATTTCGTAAAATTAGATTTTCTCAGCAAAGATTCCTCACCTAATTCCAGGGAGACAAACCATGAGAAGTAATTTTCACTATTTTAGGCTAATCCTAACCCTTTGTGTTTTATTTTTTGTGGGTGTGGGGGGGGGGGTCACAAAATTTCCAAAGCTTTATATTAGAGATGAGCGCCTGAAATTTTTCGGGTTTTGTGTTTTGGTTTTGGGTTCGGTTCCGCGGCCGTGTTTTGGGTTCGAACGCGTTTTGGCAAAACCTCACCGAATTTTTTTTGTCGGATTCGGGTGTGTTTTGGATTCGGGTGTTTTTTTCAAAAAACACTAAAAAACAGCTTAAATCATAGAATTTGGGGGTCATTTTGATCCCAAAGTATTATTAACCTCAAAAACCATAATTTACACTCATTTTCAGTCTATTCTGAATACCTCACACATCACAATATTATTTTTAGTCCTAAAATTTGCACCGAGGTCGCTGTGTGAGTAAGATAAGCGACCCTAGTGGCCGACACAAACACCGGGCCCATCTAGGAGTGGCACTGCAGTGTCACGCAGGATGTCCCTTCCAAAAAACCCTCCCCAAACAGCACATGACGCAAAGAAAAAAAGAGGCGCAATGAGGTAGCTGTGTGAGTAAGATTAGCGACCCTAGTGGCCGACACAAACACCGGGCCCATCTAGGAGTGGCACTGCAGTGTCACGCAGGATGGCCCTTCCAAAAAACCCTCCCCAAACAGCACATGACGCAAAGAAAAAAAGAGGCGCAATGAGGTAGCTGTGTGAGTAAGATTAGCGACCCTAGTGGCCGACACAAACACCGGGCCCATCTAGGAGTGGCACTGCAGTGTCACGCAGGATGTCCCTTCCAAAAAACCCTCCCCAAACAGCACATGACGCAAAGAAAAAAAGAGGCGCAATGAGGTAGCTGTGTGAGTAAGATTAGCGACCCTAGTGGCCGACACAAACACCGGGCCCATCTAGGAGTGGCACTGCAGTGTCACGCAGGATGTCCCTTCCAAAAAACCCTCCCCAAACAGCACATGACGCAAAGAAAAAAAGAGGCGCAATGAGGTAGCTGACTGTGTGAGTAAGATTAGCGACCCTAGTGGCCGACACAAACACCGGGCCCATTTAGGAGTGGCACTGCAGTGTCACGCAGGATGTCCCTTCCAAAAAACCCTCCCCAATCAGCACATGATGCAAAGAAAAAGAAAAGAAAAAAGAGGTGCAAGATGGAATTGTCCTTGGGCCCTCCCACCCACCCTTATGTTGTATAAACAAAACAGGACATGCACACTTTAACCAACCCATCATTTCAGTGACAGGGTCTGCCACACGACTGTGACTGATATGACGGGTTGGTTTGGACCCCCCCCAAAAAAGAAGCAATTAATCTCTCCTTGCACAAACTGGCTCTACAGAGGCAAGATGTCCACCTCATCATCACCCTCCGATATATCACCGTGTACATCCCCCTCCTCACAGATTATCAATTCGTCCCCACTGGAATCCACCATCTCAGCTCCCTGTGTACTTTGTGGAGGCAATTGCTGCTGGTCAATGTCTCCGCGGAGGAATTGATTATAATTCATTTTAATGAACATCATCTTCTCCACATTTTCTGGATGTAACCTCGTACGCCGATTGCTGACAAGGTGAGCGGCGGCACTAAACACTCTTTCGGAGTACACACTTGTGGGAGGGCAACTTAGGTAGAATAAAGCCAGTTTGTGCAAGGGCCTCCAAATTGCCTCTTTTTCCTGCCAGTATAAGTACGGACTGTGTGACGTGCCTACTTGGATGCGGTCACTCATATAATCCTCCACCATTCTATCAATGTTGAGAGAATCATATGCAGTGACAGTAGACGACATGTCCGTAATCGTTGTCAGGTCCTTCAGTCCGGACCAGATGTCAGCATCAGCAGTCGCTCCAGACTGCCCTGCATCACCGCCAGCGGGTGGGCTCGGAATTCTGAGCCTTTTCCTCGCACCCCCAGTTGCGGGAGAATGTGAAGGAGGAGATGTTGACAGGTCGCGTTCCGCTTGACTTGACAATTTTGTCACCAGCAGGTCTTTCAACCCCAGCAGACTTGTGTCTGCCGGAAAGAGAGATCCAAGGTAGGCTTTAAATCTAGGATCGAGCACGGTGGCCAAAATGTAGTGCTCTGATTTCAACAGATTGACCACCCGTGAATCCTTGTTAAGCGAATTAAGGGCTCCATCCACAAGTCCCACATGCCTAGCGGAATCGCTCCGTGTTAGCTCCTCCTTCAATGTCTCCAGCTTCTTCTGCAAAAGCCTGATGAGGGGAATGACCTGACTCAGGCTGGCAGTGTCTGAACTGACTTCACGTGTGGCAAGTTCAAAGGGCATCAGAACCTTGCACAACGTTGAAATCATTCTCCACTGCGTCTGAGACAGGTGCATTCCACCTACTATATCGTGCTCAATTGTATAGGCTTGAATGGCCTTTTGCTGCTCCTCCAACCTCTGAAGCATATAGAGGGTTGAATTCCACCTCGATACCACTTCTTGCTTCAGATGATGGCAGGGCAGGTTCAGTAGTTTTTGGTGGTGCTCCAGTCTTCTGTACGTGGTGCCTGTACGCCGAAAGTGTCCCGCAATTCTTCTGGCCACCGACAGCATCTCTTGCACGCCCCTGATGTTTTTTAAAAAATTCTGCACCACCAAATTCAAGGTATGTGCAAAACATGGGACGTGCTGGAATTTGCCCATATTTAATGCACACACAATATTGCTGGCGTTGTCCGATGCCACAAATCCACAGGAGAGTCCAATTGGGGTAAGCCATTCCGCGATGATCTTCCTCAGTTGCCGTAAGAGGTTTTCAGCTGTGTGCGTATTCTGGAAACCGGTGATACAAAGCGTAGCCTGATTAGGAAAGAGTTGGCGTTTGCGAGATGCTGCTACTGGTGCCGCCGCTGCTGTTCTTGCGGCGGGAGTCCATACATCTACCCAGTGGGCTGTCACAGTCATATAGTCCTGACCCTGCCCTGCTCCACTTGTCCACATGTCCGTGGTTAAGTGGACATTGGGTACAGCTGCATTTTTTAGGACACTGGTGACTCTTTTTCTGAGGTCTGTGTACATTTTCGGTATCGCCTGCCTAGAGAAATGGAACCTAGATGGTATTTGGTACCGGGGACACAGTACCTCCAACAAGTCTCTAGTTGGCTCTGCAGTAATGATGGATACCGGAACCACGTTTCTCACCACCCAGGATGTCAAGGCCTCAGTTATCCGCTTTGCAGTAGGATGACTGCTGTGATATTTCATCTTCCTCGCAAAGGACTGTTGGACAGTCAATTGCTTGGTGGAAGTAGTAAAAGTGGTCTTACGACTTCCCCTCTGGGATGACCATCGACTCCCAGCAGCAACAACAGCAGCGCCAGCAGCAGTAGGCGTTACACGCAAGGATGCATCGGAGGAATCCCAGGCAGGAGAGGACTCGTCAGAATTGCCAGTGACATGGCCTGCAGGACTATTGGCATTCCTGGGGAAGGAGGAAATTGACACTGAGGGAGTTGGTGGGGTGGTTTGCGTGAGCTTGGTTACAAGAGGAAGGGATTTACTGGTCAGTGGACTGCTTCCGCTGTCGGCCCAAGTTTTTGAACTTGTCACTGACTTATTATGAATGCGCTGCAGGTGACGTATAAGGGAGGATGTTCCGAGGTGGTTAACGTCCTTACCCCTACTTATTACAGCTTGACAAAGGGAACACACGGCTTGACACCTGTTGTCCGCATTTCTGGTGAAATACTTCCACACCGAAGAGCTGATTTTTTTGGTATTTTCACCAGGCATGTCAACGGCCATATTCCTACCACGGACAACAGGTGTCTCCCCGGGTGCCTGACTTAAACAAACCACCTCACCATCAGAATCCTCCTGGTCAATTTCCTCCCCAGCGCCAGCAACACCCATATCCTCCTCATCCTGGTGTACTTCAACACTGACATCTTCAATCTGACTATCAGGAACTGGACTGCGGGTGCTCCTTCCATCACTTGCAGGGGGCGTGCAAATGGTGGAAGGCGCATGCTCTTCACGTCCAGTGTTGGGAAGGTCAGGCATCGCAACCGACACAATTGGAGTCGGACTCTCCTTGTGGATTTGGGATTTCGAAGAACGCACAGTTCTTTGCGGTGCTACTGCTTTTGCCAGCTTTAGTCTTTTCATTTTTCTAGCGAGAGGCTGAGTGCTTCCATCCTCATGTGAAGCTGAACCACTAGCCATGAACATAGGCCAGGGCCTCAGCCGTTCCTTGCCACTCCGTGTGGTAAATGGCATATTGGCAAGTTTACGCTTCTCCTCCGACAATTTTATTTTAGGTTTTGGAGTCCTTTTTTTTACTGATATTTGGTGTTTTGGATTTGACATGCTCTGTACTATGACATTGGGCATCGGCCTTGGCAGACGACGTTGCTGGCATTTCGTCTCGGCCATGACTAGTGGCAGCAGCTTCAGCACGAGGTGGAAGTGGATCTTGATCTTTCCCTAATTTTGGAACCTCAACATTTTTGTTCTCCATATTTTAATAGGCACAACTAAAAGGCACCTCAGGTAAACAATGGAGATGGATGGATTGGATACTAGTATACAATTATGGACGGGCTGCCGAGTGCCGACACAGAGGTAGCCACAGCCGTGAACTACCGCACTGTACTGTGTCTGCTGCTAATATATAGACTGGTTGATAAAGAGATAGTATACTCGTAACTAGTATGTATGTATAAAGAAAGAAAAAAAAACCACGGTTAGGTGGTATATACAATTATGGACGGGCTGCCGAGTGCCGACACAGAGGTAGCCACAGCCGTGAACTACCGCACTGTACTGTGTCTGCTGCTAATATATAGACTGGTTGATAAAGAGATAGTATACTCGTAACTAGTATGTATGTATAAAGAAAGAAAAAAAAACCACGGTTAGGTGGTATATACAATTATGGACGGGCTGCCGAGTGCCGACACAGAGGTAGCCACAGCCGTGAACTACCGCACTGTACTGTGTCTGCTGCTAATATAGACTGGTTGATAAAGAGATAGTATACTCGTAGTATGACTATAAAGAAAGAAAAAAAAACCACGGTTAGGTGGTATATACAATTATGGACGGGCTGCCGAGTGCCGACACAGAGGTAGCCACAGCCGTGAACTACCGCACTGTACTGTGTCTGCTGCTAATATAGACTGGTTGATAAAGAGATAGTATACTCGTAACTAGTATGACTATAAAGAAAGAAAAAAAAACCACGGTTAGGTGGTATATACAATTATGGACGGGCTGCCGAGTGCCGACACAGAGGTAGCCACAGCCGTGAACTACCGCACTGTACTGTGTCTGCTGCTAATATAGACTGGTTGATAAAGAGATAGTATACTCGTAACTAGTATGACTATAAAGAAAGAAAAAAAAACCACGGTTAGGTGGTATATACAATTATGGACGGGCTGCCGAGTGCCGACACAGAGGTAGCCACAGCCGTGAACTACCGCACTGTACTGTGTCTGCTGCTAATATAGACTGGTTGATAAAGAGATAGTATACTCGTAACTAGTATGTATGTATAAAGAAAGGAAAAAAAACCACGGTTAGGTGGTATATACAATTATGGACGGGCTGCCGAGTGCCGACACAGAGGTAGCCACAGCCGTGAACTACCGCACTGTACTGTGTCTGCTGCTAATATATAGACTGGTTGATAAAGAGATAGTATACTCGTAACTAGTATGTATGTATAAAGAAAGAAAAAAAAACCACGGTTAGGTGGTATATACAATTATGGACGGGCTGCCGAGTGCCGACACAGAGGTAGCCACAGCCGTGAACTACCGCACTGTACTGTGTCTGCTGCTAATATAGACTGGTTGATAAAGAGATAGTATACTCGTAACTAGTATGACTATAAAGAAAGAAAAAAAAACCACGGTTAGGTGGTATATACAATTATGGACGGGCTGCCGAGTGCCGACACAGAGGTAGCCACAGCCGTGAACTACCGCACTGTACTGTGTCTGCTGCTAATATAGACTGGTTGATAAAGAGATAGTATACTCGTAACTAGTATGTATGTATAAAGAAAGAAAAAAAAACCACGGTTAGGTGGTATATACAATTATGGACGGGCTGCCGAGTGCCGACACAGAGGTAGCCACAGCCGTGAACTACCGCACTGTACTGTGTCTGCTGCTAATATATAGACTGGTTGATAAAGAGATAGTATACTCGTAACTAGTATGTATGTATAAAGAAAGAAAAAAAAACCACGGTTAGGTGGTATATACAATTATGGACGGGCTGCCGAGTGCCGACACAGAGGTAGCCACAGCCGTGAACTACCGCACTGTACTGTGTCTGCTGCTAATATATAGACTGGTTGATAAAGAGATAGTATACTCGTAACTAGTATGTATGTATAAAGAAAGAAAAAAAAACCACGGTTAGGTGGTATATACAATTATGGACGGGCTGCCGAGTGCCGACACAGAGGTAGCCACAGCCGTGAACTACCGCACTGTACTGTGTCTGCTGCTAATATAGACTGGTTGATAAAGAGATAGTATACTACTAATATTATATATACTGGTGGTCAGATCACTGGTCACTAGTCACACTGGCAGTGGCACTCCTGCAGCAAAAGTGTGCACTGTTTAATTTTAATATAATATTATGTACTCCTGGCTCCTGCTATAACCTATAACTGGCACTGCAGTGCTCCCCAGTCTCCCCCACAATTATAAGCTGTGTGAGCTGAGCACAGTCAGATATATATATACATTGATGCAGCACACTGGGCTGAGCAGTGCACACAGATATGGTATGTGACTGAGTCACTGTGTGTATCGTTTTTTTCAGGCAGAGAACGGATATATTAAATAAAACAAACAACTGCACTGTCTGGTGGTCACTGTGGTCGTCAGTCACTAAACTCTGCACTCTCTTCTACAGTATCACAGCCTCAGGTCAATCTCTCTCTCTCTCTCTCAACCCTAATCTAAATGGAGAGGACGCCAGCCACGTCCTCTCCCTATCAATCTCAATGCACGTGTGAAAATGGCGGCGACGCGCGGCTCCTTATATAGAATCCGAGTCTCGCGATAGAATCCGAGCCTCGCGAGAATCCGACAGCGTCATGATGACGTTCGGGCGCGCTCGGGTTAACCGAGCAAGGCGGGAAGATCCGAGTCGCTCGGACCCGTGAAAAAAAACATGAAGTTCGGGCGGGTTCGGATTCAGAGAAACCGAACCCGCTCATCTCTACTTTATATTGAGGATATTCTGTAATCAATCTTTTCTCCACATATATTAAGTTGTTGGCTGCTATTGTGCCAGTTATAACATATAATCTGTTAACTGTATTATTGTCATCAGCATAAATCGTGCCCACCACAACTGTAATCACCTCCACATACAGCAGCGCCAATTTCTTTCTTTTCCTCTCTCTTTTCCGTTCTACTCTTAACACTCCTGTAGAGTGCAGTGTCATTCACCATTTTCACGTAGCACTGTACTTGTAGCCAATAAATGTCTGGAGTGAAGAACTAGCACTTTGTCTGTAGTCCCCAAATGTATGTACTCAAGAATTACCTATAATTACCAACAATAGTCATTACCTTATTTATTAACAATTAATTAAATAGTGCATACATATTCAACAATGCTTTTAAGGTGAATATTAAGGGCGATATCTAATTATCCATGGTAATTTACCATGGCTAATTGATCCCGGGGCGGGGGCTATCCAATTAGCCCCAAAAAAGGTAATTAAGCCCGGGATTTTTTTCACCTGCTCGAGGCAGGTGGAAAAGATCTGTGATAACCAACCCAATCAGCCTTTTTTTTTTCTTGCAAAAACACATACTGTAGGTTCGGGAAGTTAACCCAGACCTTATGTGTTTTTGGGAGAAAACAGGAAATTATTTGGATGAAAAAAATAAGGAATATTTGGATAGGTTTAACAAAATTGTCGATACTGTAAAAAATAAATGTGACCCTAATTGGATACACCCCTTACTCATTTACATCAGTGCCTGCACCATTGGAGCTTACAAGCTACTTTCCCTGGAACATGTACACACACACACACACACACACACACACACACACACATTATATATATATATATATATATATATATACTAGCTGAATACCCGTTCTTCACTACGGAATTTCAAGTATTTCCGTGCGTGTAACTTTCATTTTGAAGGGCATCCTGGTAAACTACATTTTTAGTCTGTCCTTCAGGAGAATGGCCAGGCTTTCAGAGGAGCTGACTCTGGAACAGGCAATATATAACTGGCCATAGGAGAAGCAGCCACTCCTCAGATCCACACCAGACACTTCAAACTCTGCTACTGAGCTTTGTCAATAGTCATGGCGTAGCGGACCTTTACCGGGATTGCAGCCATTTGAACTGGAAATAGTAGTCTGATGGGATCAGAGGAATTCTCGGAATGAAGACAGTTTTGGTTAGATGTTAAAGAAGTCCCTAACAATCCTCCAATTTAAAATAAAACAAAAATCGACAGATTTTCAGTATAAGAATCATTAAAAAATGATTTTTAAACCTAGATTAACATCCTGCTAAAAATATATACACCTACTTAGGCACTTAATTTGGTAACATTTGTATGCAAAAACCAAATTTAAATCTTATCTGAATTAAGAGGTAATGAAGAATTTATAAAAAAAAAAAAACACATTTCATTCCTTGTTCTCATGGTTCCGGAGATTTTGTGATGAGTCAGAGAGTCAGTTAGTGATATTTGGCTTTTTTCACCTCTTTTAACGCCTTTGGGGGTGGACTTTTGAAAAATCCGTTCTTAGTGGGTCCCTACATCACAAAACAAAGCTACTGTCCAAATGTCAAGTTCCTAGTCCTCATGGTAATGAGTTAGTGAGTAAGTCAGTGGTATTTGGCTTTTATTTTATATATTTAGATACACAGTATATATAATATGTTTATTTTATTTATTTTTTTGGCAGAAGCTAATTAACCTACCAGTATGTTTTTGGAGCAAGATACTCTACATATTAAGCGCATCCCACATGTCTAAGATTGTTGATGTGGTTTAAGTAGTGCCATCTTTATATTCATTTTAATTTGTTTGTATCATGATTCCCTCAATTTAAAGCACTGCGTAATATGACAGCCTCTATAAGTAAAAGATAATAATGACAAAAACACAAAGGAAGGTAATGTAGTTGCTCTACACACTTCTCTTTAGTTTAATATAAATATATTTATTAAGAGAATCCAAAACTAGTAAACGTTTTCATAACTCGTGGTAGATGGTCTTCATTCCCCTAGAATTTTTGCAGTTGGTATGGACAGATCATGAAAAATCTGAAATGATTTGCTGCATTGTTTTATGTACTCAAGATCAGGAGACACAGGGCAACCATACAGATGGAGCATCTTCAGCCTGAAAAGAACAACACAAGCAACACATGTCATGTAAATGCAATATCATCACTAGTAATCTGTCTAAAAAATTATATTGTTTGAAATGATGTTTCTCATGCTGTGCTGTATGTAAAGGCAATAAATGTGTTAATAGCCTTACAGCTAATCAACATATCGGGATCTATAATGATATTTACCATAATATGTTTTGCAGAGTTTGCCTACCCTTTGTTAAATGTGATTTCATAGTTGTAACCATACATTGCAGTGCAGCATGGTTTTGGCGGATTGCAAACTTTTTTGATTGGCTAACAACTCTGAATAACCCTCATTGTACAGTAAATACATTTTGTGATGATCTACATCAACCTATTTTACAAGTATAGGAAACCCCAATATAGCAGCAAAGTAATTTTCAAAAGCCCAAATTATAAAATTTCAGGAACAACTATATAGAAGAAATTAATATACTCTGTGTTTGGTGATTTTTGTAATTATCCAATTTATCAAGTGCCGAAAACTGAAAGTTTACAGAGCTTGCTGACTGTGGTAAGTAATGCCATCCTCAGATGGTTTTCATCCGCTCCTTCCTCTAAGAAGAAGGTCTGGATTGTGAAGAAGGGACCATTTGGATCTGTCCAGCCCTTACATTGCACATGGGCAGCAAACTATTGTCATGCATGTAGTTTTAAGCTGGAAAAATGCTTTATTGGAACAACAGAGCACTTCAGGTCGGTAGTATAGGATAGCTGGAGGTACATGTCCTTGAGAAATAAAAAACTAACTAGCTTTCCCATGCTTTGCAATGGAAAAATCACTGCTGTAGGTATTACTAAATGGGGAGAAAACTTAAATCCATAGAACTCTGAAGTTTTTTCTGAATTTAGGGATATTCTCCCTTTGATTAATAGGCAAACTTTTTTAAAGGAGTAACCAATAAGATGTCTGCCTGTCTGATATCCAAGTGCTTAATAACTGTGTTTGCATTCATCCCCATGCATACCTTTCCAGCACTGGCTATACTGTATTCATATTGCTTATTGTATAGTTATATATTTATATTTATATCTATATTATATATAATCCTGTACTCACCCCAGCTACACCAAGGCAAAGTGACAGCCCCTGCCCTGCAGCTAATGTTGCACGCACTTGTAACTTCAAAGGAGTAAATATCTTAGACTAATACTTTATAGCTATTATAGCAGCTAAGTGACAGTTCATCCAAGAAAATAAAGTACAGTATAGCTGCATGAAATATAATTGAGCTCATCTACAGAGGTTCATAAACTTTGTAGAGGTAGCTACATTACTCAGCTCACATAATAAGGGTTCCGGTATGAATGGTCGACCATGTTATGGTCGACAGTCATTAGGTCGACCACTATTGGTCGACATTGACATGGTCGACATGGACACATGGTCGACACATGAAAAGGTCGACATGAGTTTTTTAACTTTTTTTGTGTCATTTTTTGCGTAAAGTAACCGGGAACCCAAATTAGTGCACAGCGTCCCCTCGCATGGCTCGCTTCGCTCGCCATGCTTCGGGCATGGTGCCTTCGCTCCGCTACCGCTTTGCTCGGCACAGATTACCGTTCCAATCGTAGTCCACGTGGATCGTAAAGTATGGAAAAGTTCCCCAAAAGAAAAAAAAGTTAAAAAACTCATGTCAACCTTTTCATGTGTCGACCATGTGTCGACCATTTTCATGTGTCGACCATGTGTCCATGTCAACCAATAGTGGTTGCAGAGTGAAGAGTTGCAGAGTGAAGAGTAGCTAACAGAACTATACAAAAGTTAGTAGAAGAGTAGCAGGAGCATAGAGTAGCTGCCTGTGTGACTCCATATAGTAAATGAGAGGTTCGTAAATAAGATCTGAGACAGATGAAGAAAATATGCTGCCTTTCTGGATTTTAAACAAATGTAGCTACTAATATTTAAAGCAAAGTTAAGAACTGGAAAGGAAATATTTATTTGGTGGTTACAGTTAAGTTTTACGGAGGAGTGAATTAAATGTAAAGAGACTGAACTCTTTCCTGAAGGGGATTAAACTCAGCTATATTGAGTAGGTGAATTGTAATTTTCTGCGTGAATCAGTAACATTTCTACATTCAACGAAAGAGTTTGTTAAACAGAGAAATAAAACTTCAAACTCAGTTTAGGCTTACAAGGAGAAGCAAAAATATACAGTAAATACAGTGCTAACTAATCCTTCACTGTGGAACTAGTGAAATACTGAAAAATTTCTCACCGCTAACTAAACTTAGGCATACTTGTCTACTCTCCCGGAAGCTGCGGGAGGCTCCCGCTTTTTGGGGTAGCCCCCCGCAACCCCGAAAGAGTAGGCAGGTCTCCCGCATCCTGCTCGCACCCTAGTGATGCGGGCAGGATGGAGACATCCTCTCCCGTATTCGTGGGTCTGTGGGGAGGGGAAGGGGTTCAAATGACGCGAATCGCATCATTTTAGCCCTTCCCGTGAACCCGCGAATCGCGTCATTTTTCCGATCTGGGGGCTTTTCCCGGAGAGGAGAAATTGAAAAAAGGTAAGTATGAACTTAGGATCTTCTTTAAAGGGTCCCAACATAAGTGCACTGACGTTACTGCAGTACACAGTGAGACCAATTTGAACCTGGTTTTATAGTTATGATTTTTGTTTTGTTGTCCCCACCTTAATGTATTGCATGCATTGGATATTTGTATTTAATAGGGCATATCTGTGTGTTCTACAACTACATACGGTGCAACTATTAGATAAATGTTAATGTTGGCAATGTTATTATACCTATGTGCTTACATTAAAACCTATGTACTTGCCTATTGAATAACATTCCAGTGTAATATTCTTTGTGAAAGCAGACAAAGAATACAGGTATTCTTATACAGCAACAATTTCAGGTGTAAATGTCATGGTACTGTTTAAAATAGTACAATTGTAATCTAACACGCCTACATGTAGGGCTCAGATTGCCTATCAGGCTTACCCAAGCAAGGCGGATATAATATAGCTTGGGTGGAGGCACGTATGTATTAATTACCCCTGGGTGGTGAGAGAGGGGTTACATTGCTTAAAAGAAATGGTCAGACTCAGGAAAATATAAAATGTGTTTGTGTTTCAAAATCTGGCCACATATACAAATCAGTGCAGATACTAAAACAATGCATCCCATAATTAATTAGAACACATTCATTTATATTTTAGTTAATTTCATTTAATTAGCATGGTCTTATCGTACCTTTTACAATTTTTGCAAAGCTTTTCAACGGCGTCAGCTGTCACTGCCTTGCAGAAACTGAGTTTGAGGCATTCCAGGGTGGCATAGCAATAGCTGGCTAGCAAACACACACTGCAAGAAATAACCCATCACAGTACTGTGAATACATGTTTCATTTATTTAAATGAGCAAAAATTATTGTTGGAAATATTTTTAATATATCCTTGACAAAAAATACAGTATATACCCAAAAATACATGTAGCAAACAGTAACAGAGAAAATCAGGAAATAAACCTAAAAAAAAGGTTAAAAAAAACAAAACTAGTTTTATATACTATTTGTGCTATGTTTTTTCTAAATCTGAGATGTTTCCATAAGCATAACATGGGTATGTCTGTACTCAGTGTTTATATGCTATATTTTCATGCACATTGCAGATAATGCAAGAGGTTGACTTCCTGTCTGACACACTCTATGGGCATGATACAAGTGGGCTGTATGCCAGATTATGTAGTGTATTTAGCCTGACATCGGTCTCCTGCATGTATGCCCAGAGAGTAGTCGCACACATATGCGCCTATGTAGATTTGCACAGTTACACCTGCCTGAGCCTCTAGAAGAAGCATATATTTTGGATACAGTAAAGACGTGTTTGTGTAAATGTGGCTCATGCAGACCTGCAGAAACACGCATAAACACCACTTAGGTGTATCTTTTACACTTGCTACATGGCAGGTGTAAATACATGCTGATGATGATGATGATGATGATGATGATGATGATGATGATGATGATGAACAGATACATATGTGGGTGTTGCAGTGGTGGATGCGTTTAATGATGTGTACAGCTCTCTGTATGGACAAAAAAATACTATCTTCCTTTGCACTTACGCTGCAATCAGGGAAACATGACAAGTTGTTAGGGGCCCCATACACTACAACGATATGTCTGAGGCTGAAGTTGGAGGCGATTTCCCATGAACTCTCCCGGGAGCTTCCCGAGAGTGGTTCCATACGATTCCATATGATTTGGTACATTTTGCATGCGATATAACATATGCGATCCCAGCCATGCCTGTTGGAACCAACATATCACGAGTGCAGCACTAACAATCTTGGGGAGCCGATCCGACCCTCACGGGAACGCGCATCGGAACGGATTGGAAACATCCAAAATGTCTGATTTCACCCGATATATCATCCCAAATGCCCGAAATTGAATGAAATCGGGACATATCATTCTAGTGTATGGGGCCCTTTAGGGATGTTAGTACCTGTATGCATTTCAGCCACCAGAGGGGTACAGCCAGGACATATGTAAGGGGCCTAGTTCTAGGGGCCCCCGCATCATGACCTGTGACCAGCTAGGGATGGCCATTGACCACTGATGATTTAAAATCATAAATGGTCTACTACCAATGTGGATACCTTTGTCATTGATGGGGGAGAAAATTATGGTTTTCCGCCATTGACGGTAAAGAACAATCCAATAGGTTTATTTTTCTATAATGTGTCAGGAAATGGAGCATAGCTCTGCCCCTGACCCTCACAAAGTACCACCCCCCGCCATTGATTGACCCAACAGCCCATTCCTTAGTAAAGCAGGGATGACCGTTGGTGGGTGAAACCATTGATGGTTCCCTTACAGATGGTTTTATACAATCGAAGTTATCCATCAATGGTACCATTGACGGATAACCCACCGATGGCCATCCCTACCGGCAGCTGCCTCTCAAAGACCCTAACAATGAGCGGTGAGTGACGGAGATTAAGGGACCAGGCAGAGGCGGGCCACACAGCCAGACAGTGTTTGTGCAAGAGGCAGACCCCATTCTTTTATAAGACAGCTTATGGCCAGTGGCTTGGAGGCAAACCCACCGGGGAGAAGGAGCAGCTTCCCTGATGGGCTATGTTATTGCAAAGGATATTACCAAAGTCTGGAGAGGTATAGTAGTTTACACCCAGGCATTTCACACCAGATGGGAATCACCACAGGTTAATAGAGACTGGCTGAATAAAGTGCTAACTAGCCACTAAACCTTATAAACGGGTTCAGTTTCTTGCTGCACCTCCTAGGCAACCTAGAACTAGTAGTAGTGCAAAAGAAGAGTATTTAACCCCTGCATAAAAGGAAAAGTGAAGCGTCTAATCTTCCATTAAAGAGCGATGCCAGGGTATTAATGTAAAAAGTCAGCAAATTCTCCAGCATTCATTCAAGACTATCTGGAGCACAGTAAGGAGGAAACTCTGTTGCCAAACACTAGGAAAGCCACAAAGCATCAATTGAGAGTATCATTGCGCTGCAATTGGTTTTCTATACAGGACTAAGTAACATTAGCTACTGCCTGGGCAATGCTTACAGTTTTCAATCCTTGCTTTAAAAGTACATTGCATACCCAGTAATGATGATAATAAATTCACAGTCCACATTGGTTCTTGAAAGTGCACCATTGAGCTCCAGTGTATCGGACTTCGATATCTTATTTTGCGGAGCTCCAAGGTTAAAGTCATTTATAAGTGACTACATTGTTTCCTGTAGTGTATTGTTGATTTCTCATACATCCTAGAGGATGCTGGGGTCCACTTCATGACCATGGGGTATAGACGGTTCCGCAGGAGCCATGGGCACTCTTAAGACTTTTCAATGGGTGTGAACTGGCTCCTCCCTCTATGCCCCTCCTCCAGACCTTAGTTTTAGAAATGTGCTCAGGCAGACTGGATGCACTCTGAGGAGCTCTACTGATTTTCTCTGAAAAGACTTATGTTAGGTTTTTTATTTTCAGGGAGAACTGCTGGCAACAGACTCCCTGCTTCGTGGGACTAAGGGGCCAGAAGTAGGAACCAACTTCCTGAAGAGTTTCATGGCTCTGCTTCTGGCTGACAGGACACCATTAGCTCCTGGAGGGAACTGAACGCTAGCCGTGCCTAGATGCTCACTCCCACAGCACGCCGTCACCCCCCTCACAGAGCCAGAAGACAGGTGAGTAGACGAAGACAGATCTTCTATCAAGAAAAGTGACGGCTGAGGTACAGCGCGGCTGGCGGGAGCGCAGCACACCATTGCTGCCCACACACACAGGCACTGCAGAGCGCAGGGGGGGGGGGGGGAAGGGCACCCTGGGCAGCAAAAACACCTCTATAAACTGGCAAAAAGGGGGCATAATATGCCCAGGCACAGCCCTACCCCCACCAGTATAAATATTATGAAAAGTTTCTGAGGTAAAAAGGGCGGAGCTTCTTCCTCAGGCAGCCAGCACACTGCTCAGTGCCATGTTCTCTCTCCTCAGGCTGCAGAGACATCGCTGGTCCTCCTTCACTTCTAACTACAAGTATCAGGGTGCAAAACAGGGGGGGCACAAGCGAATTTGGTGCTTTACAAGTGTGTTTTACTGTGTAAAAAGTGCTGGATGTCAGTGGGCATTCTGTGTTCTCAGGCATGAGATAATGGCGCTGGGATTGTGAACTGGCTGCTTCTAAACTGTGTCCCTCTGACAGATTTTACTGTGGGTCTGTCCCCTATAAGTCCCAGTGTGTCTGTGTGTGTGTGTGTTGTACACGTGTGTAAGACATGTCAAAGGCAGGGAGTTCCTCCCCGGAGGAAACCATTTTAGGGACACAGAAGTGTAATGTGGTGGCGCTGCAGGCACACCAAGAGCCTGCATGGGTGAAATAAATACGTGATAGTATGCATCATATCAATAGGAGATTAGATAAGTCTGAATCTCATGGTGAGTGCTGGAGAAAATCTGTGGAGAATGTGATTTTTCAGGGCTCTGTTCTTCCATCCGCAGGCGACCCCTCTTGGTCACATAAGAGACCATTTGCGAATATTGTGAATACTGATACCGACACGGACACTGATTCTTGTGTCGACGATAGTGACTCCAGAGAAATAGATCATAAATTTGCAAAAAAATATACAATATATGATTGTGGCTATAAGGGAAGTTCTGGAAGTCACGGAAGCCACTCCTGTACCTCAGGAGAAGGCTTATTTCTATAAAGAAAAGAAATCTAAGGTCACTTTCCCTCCTTCCCACAAGCTTAATACACTATTTGAAGGGATGTGGGTGAATCCCGAAAATAAATTTCGTATTCCCAAGAGAATTCAGATAGCTTATCCTTTCCCGGTGGAGGACACGGAAAATGGGAGTCACCCCCTGTGTTAGACAGTGCACTATCCAGGTTAACAAAGAAGGTAATTCTCCCTGCACCTGGCACGGCTTCACTAAAAGAGCCGGCAGACCGAAAGATGGAAACTACATTGAAATCCATTTATGTTGCCAATGGTACGCTGCTCAGGCCCACAATTGCTTGTGCGTGGGTGAGTTGCGCTATTGAAAAATGGTCAGAAAGCGTGTCATCAGAAATTGACACGATTGATAAAGGTGAGATACTCCTTAAGTTAGGGAATATCAAAGATGCTGCTGCAAACATGCTAGAAGCGATGAAAGATATTGGACTCTTGAGTTCACAAGCCGCAACCATGGCAGTATCGGCTGGGCAGGCATTGTGGAGTCGCCAGTGGAACGCGGATGCAGATTCCAAAAGAAATATGGAGGCTCTCCCATACAAAGGTGAGGCCTTATTTGGCGATGGACTGGATGCGTTAGTCTCGACGGCTACCGCAGGTAAGTCAACATTTTTGCTTTCTGCGCCTGCACCGGCACAAAAAGATATCACCCGCACATGCAGTCCTTTCGGCCCAATAAATACAAAAAAGCGAGAGGTTCCCCCTTCTTTGCGGGTAGGGGAAGGGGAAAGGGAAAGAAGTCCACAGCAGCTTCAGGTTCCCAGGAGCAGAAGGCTACCCCTACTTCTGCCAAATCTTCAGCATGACGCTGGGGCTCCTTTGCGGGAGGCCGCTCGGGTAGGGGCACGTCTCAAACTGTTCAGCCAAGGTTGGATTCTGTCTGGCCTGGATCCCTGGGTGTTGCAAATAGTGTCCCAGGAATACAAGCTGGAGTTTCAAGACGTTCCCCCATGCTGATTTTTCAAATCGACCTTGCCAGCTTCTCTTCCAGAAAGGGAAGCAGTAACAGCGGCAATCCAAAAATGATGTCAGGATCAGGTCATAGTCCTGGTACCTTGTCACAACAAGGGGAGGGGTTTTATTCAAGCCTTTTTGTAGTTCCGAAGCCGGACGGCTCGGTCAGACCAATCCGAAACCTGAAAAATATGAATCTCAACTTGAAACGATTCAAGTTCAAAATTGAATCACTGAGGGCAGTGATTTCCAGTCTGGAGGAGGGGGACTACATGGTGTCTGTAGACATAAAAGATGCTTACATGCATGTTCCCATTTATCCTCCTCACCAGGCTTATCTGAGATTCACGGTTCAGGATTGCCATTACCAATTCCAGACGTTACCTTTCGGTCTCTCCACGGTGCCAAGGGTATTCACCAAGGTGATGGCGGAGATGATGGTTCTCCTGCGTCAAAAAGGAGTCAATATAATTCCTTATCTAGACGATCTCCTGATAAAGGCGAGATCCAGGGAGCAGTTGTTACAAAACATCACACTTTCCCTGTCAATACTTCAACAACACGGTTGGATCATAAATTATCCAAAGTCACAGTTGGAACCGACAACAAGATTGTCTTTTCTCGGGATGATTCTGGACACAGAAGTTCAGAGAGTATTTCTTCTGGTGGAAAAGGCTCTGGAAATCCAGAAAATGGTAAAACAGATATTGAAACCATCGAGTGTGTCGATCCATCAGTGCATTCGGTTGTTGGGGAAGATGGTGGCGGCCTACGAGGCCATACAGTTTGGCAGGTTCCATGCCAGGGTATTCCAGTGGGACCTGTTGGACAAGTGGTCAGGATCCCACCTACACATGCACTGGAAGATAATCCTGTCGTCAAAAGCCAGGATTTCACTCCTGTGGTGGCTACACAGTTCTCACCTACTAGAGGGACGCAGGTTCGGGATTCAGGACTGGCTCCTGGTAACCACGGATGCAAGTCTCCGAGGCTGGGGAGCTGTCACTCAGGGAGAAAGCTTCCAGGGAAAATGGTCAAGTCAGGAAGCCTGCCTTCACATAAACGTGCTGGAATTGAGAGCCATTTACAACGGCCTTCAACAAGCAGTACATCTTCTTCAAGATCATCCCGTGCAGATCCAATCTGACAATGTAACAGCAGTCGCGTACATAAACAGGAAGGGCAGAACGAAAAGCAGAGCGGCAATGGCAGAGGTGACGAAGATCCTCCTCTGGGCAGAAAGATATGTAAAGGCTCTGTCGGCAATTTTCATTCTGGGAGTAGACAACTGGGAAGCAGACTTCCTCAGCAGACACGATCTCCATCCAGGAGAGTGGGGCCTACACCAAGAAGTCTTCACAGAGGTGACAAGTCTTTGGGGAGTTCCTCAAGTAGACATGATGGCATCTCGTCTCAACAAGAAGCTTCAGAAATATTGTTCCAGGTCGAGAGACCCTCGAGCAATAGCAGTGGATGTACTGGTGGCCCAGTGGGTGTTCCGGTTGGTGTATGTCTTCCCTCCACTTCCGCTGATCCCAAAAGTGCTCAGGATCATAAGAAAAACAAGAGTTTGAACAATCTTCATTGTCCCAGACTGGCCAAGGAGGGCTTGGTACCCAGATATTCAGGAGTTGCTCATAGAAGATCCTCGGCCTCTTCCTCTTCACGAGGACCTGCTGCAGCAGGGGCCGTGCATGTATCAAGACTTACCGCGGCTACGTTTGACGGCATGGCTGTTGAGCGCCGGATCCTAGCCCAAAAGGGTGTTCCCAAGGAAGTCATCCCCACCCTTATTCAGGCCAGGAAAGGAGTAACGTCGAAACATTACCACCGTATTTGGAGAAAATATGTGTCTTGGTGTGAATCCAAGAAGGCTCCTACGGAAGAGTTTGAGTTGGGACGTTTTCTCCATTTTCGGCAGGCTGGTGTGGAGGCGGGCCCACGATTGGCATCAATCAAGGTACAGATTTCGGCCTTTAGAGTGTTCTTCCAAAAACAATTGGCCTCTCTTCCAGAGGTTCAGACCTTCGTGAAAGGGGTTCTGCACATCCAGCCTCCATTTGTGCCTCCAGTGGCACCATGAGACCTTAACGTGGTGTTGCAGTTCCTTCAATCAGATTGGTTTGAGCCTCTACAAGAGATAGAGTTGAAGTTTCTCACTTGGAAAGTGGTGATGCTTTTGGCATTAGCATCTGCGCGGCGGGTGTCTGAATTGGGGGCCTTGTCTCACAAGAGCCCTTACCTGATCTTCCATGAAGATAGGGCAGAGTTGAGGACTCGTCAACATTTTCTTCCAAAGGTGGTTTCATCTTTCCACATAAACCAACCTATTGTGGTGCCAGTAGTTACTGACACGTCCACTGAGTCAAAGTCTCTAGATGTGGTTAGGGCTTTGCAGATTTATGTCGCTAGAACAGCTCGAATACAGAAAACAGAGTCTTTGTATGTCCTGTATGCTCCCAACAAGATTGGGTGTCCTGCTTCCAAGCAGACTATTGCGCGTTGGATCAGAAATACGATTCAGCACGCTCATACTGCGGCTGGATTGCCGTTACCGACGACGCTGAAGGCCCATTCCACTAGGAAGGTGGGCTCAGCCTGGGCGGCTGCCCGGGGGGTCTTGGCATTGCAACTTTGCCGAGCAGCTACTTGGTCAGGGTCAAACACATTTGCTAAATTCTACAAGTTTGACACCTTGGCCGATGAAGACCTCAAGTTCGGTCAATCGGTGTTGCAGGGTCATCCGCACTCTCCCGCCCATACTGGAGCTTTGGTATAAACCCCATGGTCATGAAGTGGACCCCAGCATCCTCTAGGACGTATGAGAAAACAGGATTTTGATACCTACCGGTAAATCCTTTTCTCCTAGTCCGTAGAGGATGCTGGGCGCCCGTCCCAGTGCGTACTTTACCTGCAGTTTTGTTATTAGAGTTACATATGTTGTGTTATATTAGTTTCAGCATGTTGCTGTATTTGGTTCATGCCTGTTGGTGTGTGTTCTGTTGAATGCCATGTTGTGCGGCATGGTTGAGGTGTGAGCTGGTATGTATCTCACCACTAGTTTAAAGTAAATCCTTTCCTCGAAAAGTCCCATCTCCCTGGCCACAGTTCCTACAACTGAGGTCTGGAGGAGGGGCATAGAGGGAGGAGCCAGTTCACACCCATTGAAAAGTCTTAAGAGTGCCCATGGCTCCTGCGGAACCTTCTATACCCCATGGTCATGAAGTGGACCCCAGCATCCTCTACGGACTAGGAGAAAAGGATTTACCGGTAGGTATCAAAATCCTGTTTTTGTGACAATTTATTAAATTTTGCTTAAAATGTTATTGCTTTAGAACCACTTTGCTAAACTGATAAGTGTAGGTGCATAAATGTATTAATATGAAGGATGTATGCACAATGTTTATACTGTCTGACCAGAATTTGTTTCAGCTGAACAAACCTACCCAGCTGAGCTTCCAGGTTAATAAAAATGTTATTATTTTTTCAGTGCAATGATCCTTCATCACCTAGGGCTGTGGAAAAGATTCCTGTGCACCGGTAATGAAAGGCGGAGTGGCCTGATTGCAGAAGTGTGGCCACTCCCGCTTTACAAAAAAATAAGTGTAGGAAATACTTTTTATGCAATGTGAAGTGGCGCCAACCTACAGTAGGGGGCGCCATGTGCTCCTCAGCCAGGGATAGATCCAGGAAGCAATCGCTTACCCCCCTACCAGCCAGCGGAGACTGCTGCACTCAGTGGCAGCAGTCTCCCTGGACCTACTGCAACCCACTCCAGCCCTAATGGGCTGGAGAGAGGCTTCTAGTCTAATTTTTTTATTTGTATAAAAGAAATGCATCTGCTGAACAGATTATGGTTTAAAGCATATTTATTATTGGTGTAGGAATGATACATGTTATGTGGCACAAGGGACTATATTGAGTTAAGTCAGTTTCCCAAACTCCAACATTACAGTCCAGAGTGTATCCATGCTTGGTTCCATCAGATTGACTGAGGTACTAATTAAGTCACCTGTGCTCAAGCATAAATATCCTTAAAACCTGCAAGAGTTTGGGAAGCTCTGATTAAGTATACAGACAAATTGGGGTGTTGAGTATGGAGGAGGGAGAAAGTGGTTTCCGAGTGTTGTGATCCATACATTCCCCTAATAACTGGCATCCTGATGGCACAGCGTGAAGAAACAGCCCCAATATTAACTTTTGGCAACACACGAAAATGCAGTAAAGTGGGCATGATATATACAATATAGGAACAAAATGATGCATGAATCAAAGAGCACTTGTTGCCATAGTAGCCCTTCTCTCCCAACTGAGAAAACTAATATACTGTAATTCAAAAATGGAAATTGAAAATGTTCTGAAAAGCTCTTACAGTCCTTTCCTTATGTCTCTATTTTAATTAGTGGGCTCTTGTGATGAAGAGATTAATACCCTCATTATACTGTCCTGTTCTCATGGAATCCAGTGACGCACATCTTATCTCTGTGGGGGAACATGTCTAATACACTAATTATTGTAGGAACTAAACATATTTACATCATGAATTTAAAAAAAAAAATGGCAAAGTAAATAAAATGTTTATATCTATTACTGCAACAGCAAAATGATATCTGTGTATCATAACGTAAAAGCAGAAGATTCTCTATAGAAACGAAAGGTTTTCTTACAGGTGCTCAGGAGCAGTAGCCACACTGATACAAACTGTAAGTGGTCATTTAGATATCTTTTTACATTTTTTATATTAATATAACTTTGTATTAAATTCAGTTCTAAAAAATTTATTTATACAGTTTAAAAATTAAGATTGTAGTATCTGGTGTGCACATCTTGTAATATGCTGCACTATGTATCAATACAAACATTTTACATTTTTTTCTTCATTAAAGAAAAAGCTAGATGATACAAAATTGGTACACAACTTAATGCCTATTACTATACTATAAACAAATCCACCATCCCTAAGTAATGACAGCTAATAGGTAGAAGTTTTTCCCATTCAGTAATAGCACTAATGTTACCAGGGACAGGAAAAAGTGTCATATGAAAGCCATGGTGAGGGGGGATGTAATGGAGTTTGATTTTTATTGGGAGTTTGCACTCACCAAAACTCGGTGCGAGTTCAGTGTGAGAATCTTCTGAATCTCGTAGCATCGATGCCATATTGGTTTTCTGCTGAGAAAACCAGTAAAAAACTTGCAAATCACAAAGCGAGTTTCATTACTTGTAGCCTTTTGCTTTTAGGGGGTAATTCTGAGTTGATCGCAGCAGCAAGTTTGTTAGCAATTGGGCAAAACCATGTGCAATGCAGGTGGGGCAGATATAACATTTGCAGAGAGAGTTAGATTTGGGTGGGTTATTTTGTTTCTGTGCAGGGTAAATACTGGCTGCTTTATTTTTGCACTGCAATTTAGATTTCAGTTTGAATACACCCCACCCAAATCTAACTCTCTCTGCACATGTTATATCTGCCTCCCCTGCAGTGCACATGGTTTTGCCCAACTGCTAACCAAATTCCTGCTGCGATCAACTTGGAATTACCCCCATAGTTCTTTCTACTTATTCTATTATTATAAAAAAAAATTAAATGTTGTACTTATTTTACACAGTTTAATCAGTAAATTTTATTCATTTTAGAACACTGATTTATCTGTACTATGTTTCATCTTCAAAAAATATCCATCTCTCAATACTGTATGTTTCAGTTCACTTTAGGGTTTTCATTCTTGTATTACAGCTATTATACACCTATGTCTGTTTTTACAATCTGCAACCTACCTTTTTTTTTTTTTTTCAAATGAAACCTCTTATTTGTTATTTAACCATAAATTACCCCAATTTTATACAATTCTTTGCACCTTTATTTTTCCTCTTTAACATTTTCTCTCTTTACACCATTCTACTCAGTGCCCCTTTCTAAAAAATAATGTGCCCCACAAATAAAATAATATATATATCATCATCCCATGGCCCAGCCCCACCGGAAAAATATAAATCTCAGGCCAGGCACTGTCTGTGTCTGTATGACTGTCTCACTGGGCACAGGCAGGGTGGCACTGGAAGGCCAGGCAGCAGCAGGAGCACAGTGAGTGTGATGATGAATAAGCATCTGCAAGCCTCTCTCTGGCCGCAGCCTGGGCAGGCGCTGCTAGTTTGAGTGACAGTGGCACTGACACACTATCACCTCGTTGTGTCACTTACCATCAATGTCCGCCATGCGGCTCTGGGGTCCTCTACTGCTTAAGCAGGCTGGAGGGTGGGTATGGCGGAAGGGGCCGGCGGGTATGGGGCTGCGCTGGAAAAAAACAATTGTGTGCATGCACCGCTTAATCCCGCATTTGGAGGCTCCTATACCGAGATTCAAATCCCAACATTTTTTGCCCAAAATCATGGGATCTCACCTATCTCATTACCGGGATTGGCCTCATTAGTTAAAGCCGCTGATTACAGCTGTTTAGTATATCTAAAGTAGTCTCTGGATGTGGAGCATGTGCAGTGCCAGACCTGCAAAAAATATGCTCTGCAGATGGATTTATACTCAACTCTGAATCTGCTCCATCTGTCTGCACAGTTATAAGTAGTAGAGCTAAAGAAATAACACACTATAAAATACAATAACTACTAGTTAGCCTATGGACAAATAATAATAATTACATTTAACTTACTATAAGTATGAATACTAAGGCAACAGTTAAACTCACCCCCTTTTTCCTACTCCAGTAGAACTAAGATCCAGATAATTAATTTCTTGGCAGCTTCTTGCTAGTGCCTGAATTCCTATATCTGATACCTTTTTACACCCACTTAAATCAAGATATCTAGAAAGGAAGATATTACAGATATTACACAAACATTATGCTATCCTTACAGTGTAAAATGTGTCTTGAAGCGACTAGTAGAATTTTGCCACTGTCCACAAAAACACATTGTAGATAGAATTAAGGGGGGGATTCAATTAGCGGCAATGTGTGATCATGATGTTCGTCTGTGCACATTAATGCTCAGGGTCGGAATGACCCACAGGGGAACAGGGGAAACCACCGGTGGGCCCCACTGCCTGTGGGCCCTCCTCCTCCTCTGGGAATCAGGTTCCAGACTTTATCCAGGTGCACTTGAGTTATGCATTATACATATGTTACATTGTACTTCACAAGAATATGGTTTATTATATATTTATCAAGGGGCACAGAACATGTACTCTGTAATCGTTAGTCAAACCTCTGTATTGCCTGGCCACACCCTCACTGGAGCCTGGCCACACCCTTAAGCATTGGCCCCTACAACAGCATTCCCCCAGTGGGCCCGACACTGTTAATGCTTACTGCAATATACCAACAATGTAGATTTTCCTGTGCTCCTCTATGCGGTATGATGAAAAACCTGCAATATGACAGCTGTGAGGTGTCTGAGAATTGTCTGAAATGCCAGCACTACATGGTCAACACCATTCATTGAATTGCCTCCTAAATGTTTGCAGTTTAAAGTTGACCTAGCCCCATGCTCTCTCATATGACCTTGGACTTACCAGTAGGGCATATTTTGTGGATCTCTTATGATGAGACGGGTAGGTGAAAGCATGCAATTACAGATTTTACAAATTGGCTGAACTTGTACTTAATTTATGATTCTGAAAGGGGGTCAACAAAATATACAACAAAACCTCAAGTGTCTCCTGACATACAAAGGGCGGGATTCAAATCTTTTCACCCCTTTCCACACTTGTTCTGTTTCTGCCCTCAGGGACGTTGTATTAATATTTCAGCTCGCTACCCCCGGAGTAGCGAGGCACCCAACCCTTTACACAGTAAACCTGATTCCTATGGGCGCAATATGCGCGATAACGGAGATCATTTTAGAAAGGAAATTGGATTGATATATCATTTGAATCTCACCCAAAGAGTGAAACGACTGGGCCAGAATCTTGCGTGATGAAGCAGGCATACAGTATGTAGGAGAGTTTTATCCATAAACATAACGGCATGTATTGGAAGGTAAAGAGTGGTTCTTGGTTCACACTCACAAAATAATGGTTCTTGGTTCACACTCCACAATCTCTTTTCTTCTCTGTTCATTGTAAGCCACTGTGTACTATGGGGGTAATTCTGAGTTGATCACAGCAGCACGTTTGTTAGCAATTGGGCAAAACCATGTGCACTGCAGGGGGGGCAGATATAACATTTGCAGAGAGAGTTAGATTTGGTTGGGTTATTTTGTTTCTGTGCAGGGTAAATACTGGCTGCCTTATTTTTACACTGCAATTTAGATTTCAGTTTGAATACACCCCAACTAAATCTAACTCTCTCTGCACATGTTATATCTTCCCCTCCTGCAGTGCACATGGTTTTGCCCAACTGCTAACAAATTTGCTGCTGCGATCAACTCAGAATTAGGCCCTATGTTAGGCGTCAGTGGCAGCTCCAGAGGTGGGGCTGCAGCGCAGTCCACAATTTAAATAGGTGAGGCACACTAACTGCCACCCCAAACACTGCCAAACAAAGCTGTCTGGAAAGCAGTTGGTGTGACTCCCCTATTTGAATAGGCATGTGTTTATATATGTGAAAGTAATGTTTATATTCTAAGCCAGCTATTGACAAATGTCTGTCAAAGTAATATAACGTATAAGAATGTATCAAATAAGTAATTTTAAATTAAATGGGGAAATAACTACTAACTTGTAGTATGTACAAGGCAATATATATGTATTTTAACTATATTGCCTTCCTTAATATTCTTACTTTTACGTCCATTACCTTTGTATACATTACTTAGAGAGAGTTACAGTTTTATGCCATTCAGTCACCCAAAAGGTAGAAATGGATGGCCTGTATAACATGAGCAGAAGTCAGGTCAAAAACTGAATTTTCAGTTAAATAACATAAAAAATGGAATCCATACACATCTGATTGGCAAGTACACAAAAACCTGAAAGTAAATCAATCTTTACTATTGTACTTACTTGATTGTCCTCAGGTAAGTGCTGATTTCTACTAGACTGACATCTGTCACTTGTGAGCATGAACTGAGGGTCAGATTCTCTAGCTTTGAACATTGTTTTACAATATGATGAACACTGCGATCTCTTACCTACAGTACAGAAATAAAAGAAATAGAAGTAAATGAAGCTAATCATTTTTTTTTTTTTTTAGCAGTAGTACAACTTAAGAACCACAGGCCCATCCCTTGTCCAAAACTGGACCAAGGACCCCCTTTTTATTCCACCCATGGGGCTGATTCAGAGGTGGACGCAGTTGCAGCTGGGATTGCGTCTTTTGCTTCAGCCATCACTGCATATTTATGGTAACGCCGTAGCTGAGGGTCTTTCCTCTGTGATGCCCACTGGCATCGGTGCTAATCCATCACTGTGCATATTTAGACGCATTATGGGTCGCACCATCAAAGACTGCACCAACCCAATGGAGGAGTAGATTCTCCTATGAACATGGCAACCTTTGTCAGTGCAACTGAGCCTTTAGACCACATCTGGTTAGCCACCCCTATTACCACTTAGAAATGCCTTCCGAAATTGGTTCTCTCTGTGTGCAATTTGATCTGCATCTTTAAGCGATAACCATCAGGATGCATGCACTGTGCAACTCGGACAAGAGTAGACTGAGTTAACAGACAGCTGTTCATCCGGTACTGGTGTTTATCACGACATCGGCATCCCAAGCTGCAGAATGCCGACTGGGGGGCAAGCGCAAAGAAGCCCCTTGCGGGCTCGGTGGCGAGCTACTCTCACCACAGGTTCTAGTCTCCCTCTATGGGTGTCGTGGACACCCATAGAGGGGGAATCACCTACCTCACTGGTATACCAGCGGTGGTATGGTGCCCCTGTCGTGATCCCGGCATCGGTATTGTGACACCCGGGATCTCGACAGGCGGTATGCTAACCGCATACTGTTCATTCATGTAGGCATTCATATATTGTAACCATAGGCGTGCGCAGCACATTTTATTAGGGGGTGCACCATCGGAGGGGTGTGTCTAGCACCACCTTTTGGGCATGTCTAGCACCATCTATTAACGGTCAACGCAATATAAAATATCCACCCTTGTACCAATCTTAATAAAGCAGATACATTGTCAGATGTTGTTGTGTGCACCAAACAAACACCCCTGAAGGCACTCACTGTAATTACACTGCTCCTCCTCAGCCTGGTCTGGCTCTTCCTCTCTTTCCCCTGCAAGCTGCAGCAGCTTACTTACAAGTCAGTCACTCACTGACACTGACAATCGCAGACTAGTTAATGCTGCCGGAAAAACGAGAGATGTGTCAATGCTGCTGCCGACCGCCTGTCAGTATTGAATTTGTCTTCCTAAGAGGAACACTGGCTGCATGCTGCTCCTCATCAGTGGCTGGCGTTGGCATAGCGTAGGAGAGAGGTGGGCGTGTGGCGGGTGTGATGGGTGGGCGTGCGAGCAGCATGACGTAATCACATCACATCACGCTGTTTTTGTATATGGAAGTGGAGGCAGGAGTTTGAAAGCCGGTGGCAGTGGCACCCTTGATTAACCCAGGCGTCCGGTCAGTAATACAGTCCTGACAGGGTGCAGCGCAGAGGGGACAGTAACCAGCCTGTTCAGCGATCGCTGCATCAGGCATGTGAGATCTGGGTGCCAGACATTAGGGGGTGCCTGTGCGCACCAGGCACCCCCCCTGCGCACACCTATGATTGTAACTTAGAAGCAATACTACAACATCTAAGAAGAATCTTTCAGGTGAGAATGGGGCACTGTTAGGGTGTATTATTTCAGTCCTCCCTATACCACTATGTTGGTTTTATATTATTCTTTGAGATGCTACTGCTAGAAACTCTGCAAGCTTGGATATGAACAGCCACTTTATACATATGGCCATGAAACTGAAAACTTACCACATTAAGGCCTGTCAAATTTAGTGTGGATATCTTCTGTAGATTGGATGCTATTTTTGCCAGACATACATCAGTAGCTTTTGGAATTCTGCCAATGTTCAGGTTCTCCAGATGTGTACACTCCGTAGCCACAGAAATTAAGCATTGTGTGCTGAGGGCATGACAGCCAAATATTTCTATTTTAGTCAGACTGTAAAACACACACATGTTTTATCAGGAGATGGGAGAGCTGCCTTCACATATCAAACACACAGGGAATACCCATGCTCAAAAGAAAGCAACGTTATAGAATTGTGGGTACCTTCATTTGTTTTACATTAAACGTTGTGTACCTAATATAATAAAAAAAAATCACTTTTCTATAAAGGAGAATATGCTTTAACTAAAAATGTAATACAGCCATACACAAAAAAAAGATTTGGTTTCACTAAGGTCTTCTTTTACTGATTAAGGGGCTGATTGAGAGGTGGACGCTATTGTCACCACTGTATCTTTGTACGCAGCAAATGCTGCAGGAGTTGTAAACAGACGCCTCTTGCCTGAAGATGCAGCAATGGATCGACTGCGGGAACATCGGACATCTGAGTAGCCCTCAGATAACTCAGGATGTCCAGGAAAATCAAACTCCAAGGACGCAGCCACTGGCTTCAGCACGCCCAGAAAATGAGGCCAACGCGCCACCATTTTCCAGAACGCTGCCTGTTGCTGCCTCTTCCCTGTCACCAAATGGTTGCAGCATGCTGCGGCTTTTGAGGCACTGTGATCCACATTGCAGAAACAGATCTGCACATATGCAGTGCAGCTCCTGGCCATGTGCAGATCTGCAAACATCACAGATTTATGTAAATATCAAATTTATGTAAATAGGTGTTTTTGGTGAACATTTGAATGGGCCCAGACCTGTAGTGTATACCGACTCAGAGGGGCCATTTTCTACACGTAAGGTGCCATCAGTGCTTCATGACTTGTGCCCTGTGCACATACCTGCCATTACGGTAAGAAATTGTACACTGATTTCTGCTCACACGTTCATGGGCTACAAGCAGAAATGAGCGAGAGACAGTTCACACAGCAATTCCAGTGGCACTGCACGTGTAATTGAATCAGCCTCATAATATTCTAGATTATTTTTACTCTCACATACCAACATTGAATGATAAGAACAGACTATTGTTTTGTGCAATCAAACGTTTGTGTGTAAAATAAAAAGTATACATTAAAACAGTAATTCAGCTTTTTTCACACATCAAACAGACCTACACAACTGTCATATGTGAACCTTGTGTCCGTAATTCATACCTTTTACAATGCTTTTTCAAAAGGGCAGTGATGGCATCATCTGTAATCTTACAGCCATTCATCGATAGGCTTTGCAATCTACAAAGACAGATGAAAGATAACAGGATTTTAATACCTACCGGTAAATCCTTTTCTCCTAGTCCGTAGAGGATGCCGGGGTCCACTTCAGTACCATGGGGTATAGACGGTTCTGCAGGAGCCATGGGCACTTTAAGACTTTTTCAGAGTGTGAACTGGCTCCTCCCTCTATGCCCCTCCAGACCTCAGCATAGGAACTGTGCCCAGGGAGACGGACATTTTGAGAAAAGGATTTACTTTTAAGTTAATGGTGAGATTCATACCAGCTTACACTTCAACCATGCCGCACATATGGCATTCAACAAAAAACATATGCCAACGGGCATGAGCATCACAGCAACCAAGCTGAAAACATTTCTAACAAATTAACAACTGCAGGTAAAGTACGCACTGGGCTGGGCGCCCAGCATCCTCTACGGACTAGGAGATAAGGATTTACCGGTAGGTATTAAAATCCTGTTTTCTCATGTGTCCTAGGGGATGCTGGGGTCCACTTCAGTACCATGGGGTTATACCAAAGCTCCAGTACGGGCGGGAGAGTGTGGATGACCCTGCAACACCGATTGACCAAACTGTAGGTCCTCATCGGCCAAGGTGTCAAACTTGTAAAACTTAGCAAACGTGTTTGCCCCTGACCAAGTAGCTGCTCGGCAAAGCTGCAATGCCGAGACCCCCCGGGCAGCCGGCCAGGATGAGCCCACCTTCATCGTAGAATGGGCAGTTATCGAATTTGGTATTGGCAATCCTGCTGTAGAGTGAACGTGCTGAATCGTACCTCTGATCCAGCGCGCAATAGTCTGCTTAGAAGCAGGACACCCTATCTTGTTGGGAGCATACAGGACAAACAGAGCCTCTGTTTTCCGTATGCGAGCAGTTCTTGCGACATAGATCCTCAAAGCCCTGACCACATCCAGAGACTTTGAAGCAGCGAAGGTGTCAGTAGCCACTGGCACCACAATAGGTTGGTTTATATAGAAAGAAGAAACCACCTTTGGAAGAAATTGCTGACGAGTTCTTAACTCAGCCCTATCTTCATGGAAAACCAAATAAGGGCTCTTGTGAGACAAGGCCCCTAACTCAGATACCCATCTTGCGGATGCCAAGGCCAACAGCATGACCACTTTCCAAGTGAGAAACTTCAACTCTATCTCCTGTAGAGGTTCAAACCAATCCGATTGAAGGAACTGCAACACCACGTTAAGATCCCATGGTGCCACAGGAGGCACAAATGGAGGTTGGATGTGCAGAACCCCTTTCACGAATGTCTGGACTTCTGGAAGGGAGGCCAATTGTTTCTGAAAGAAAACGGACAAGGCCGAAATCTGGACCTTGATTGAACCCAATCATAGGCCCGCATCCACACCCGCCTGGAGAAAATGTCCTAACTGAAACTCTTCATTTGGAGCCTTCTTGGTTTCACACCAAGACACATATTTTCTCCAAATACGGTGGTAATGTTTAGACGTTACTCCTTTCCTGGCCTGAATAAGAGTGGGAATGACTTCTTTAGGAATACCCTTTCGGGCTAGGATCCGGCGCTCAACAGCCATGCCGTCAAATGTAGCTGCGGTAAGTCTTGATACACGCACGGCCCCTGCTGCAGCAGGTCCTCGCAAAGAGGAAGAGACCGAGGATCTTCTATGAGCAACTCCTGAAGATCTGGATACCAAGCCCTCCTTGGCCAGTCTAGGACAATGAGGATTGCT